>NC_086330.1:114847354-115148604 GCF_032445375.1 Bacillus rossius redtenbacheri | reverse complement strand
CCTACATATTAAATACCAAAACACCCATTTTTCCGCGTAATTTTCGGTTAAATGGTACACATTTGAAAGTAAACCAATAGAATATTAGTTCATAAATCTCTAAACAAAACCGTGCCAAAAACGGGTTTGGGCGCAGATTTCAGTTTGGTTCAGTTTACATGGAGCGTACGTAGAATTTAATTTTCTATCTTCCCCTGAGAGGGGAAGATAGAACCACGTTGCCGTTTGCTTGTTTCAAAGTATTTCAATGTTGGTTGCAATTATATATCTTGAAGGCTGCCTGCCAACTCCATGACTGTTGGTGAGTTTCGCCTGAGGCTCCGCCCAGATGGGTTGCAGCCATCTTGATCGAGATCATAAAAATATATGCAATATTTATCTTATGCACATTGCTCCATCATTTGCATACAATTTGCCGATTTATTTGCCAAACTCGGCTATTTTAAGAAATGGCACATGCTGGTGCTAACGTTATGTATTGAAACAGACGCAAGCTTTGGTTAAAACTGAGTATTATTCGACAAATTTAAATGAACTTGTTAATTATTATTACTGAAAGGAATAGGGTAAGGTGGGGCTATTTTAATCATTTCAAGTTTAAAGCTTAATAATAATTCAACATTGTATCCGATCAAATACAAAAAATTACGTACATCAATGTTACAATTTTTGCATCATATTAAATCAACTTCAAAATTTTTAGTCAAGTCATTTCCTGGTAAAAAATTATTAACTACAGCACTACTCCAACATGACCATCCAAAAATCGTGGGGCTATTTGGACTGTACAAGGGGCTATTGTGATCACGTAATTTGTTGCCTAATAGTGCACGTATTAACACAATAATAAAGTCTAAAACAGTTCTCAAAATCATCAAACACATTTACCACAAAGAAATTTTTTTTTGTTTGTTTTTTTCCCTTAAGCACCAACACAAATTTCATGGAACCATATGCAGCACTTTTGGCAACGTATCCAGTCACCTTTACTCTGTGACTTTTCTTCCAAATATCTAACACCGCAGAAGCCACATGGTGTATTTTCTTCATCTGATGTTTCTGACAAAATTTCTTAGGAGCTCGTAGAGCTCTCACTTTGTTTCCTCATTCTGCGCTGTCGCTTCTGTTTTCTATGAAACTGTTCGATAGAACTTTGCTTGTTTCTTGTCTGTGCTGATTTATAAAAAAATAATTTCTTTTTCGTTCTTGTTTTTTCAATGTGTTCCGGAGATGTTATATGACACGCTGATCCCTTTGCTCTGTTCAAAATGTTCTTCTTTTTTTCCTTTTTCTGGTGTTGGCAGTACTACAGAAAATGATGTTGCAATTGAAGATTTTTGGTTTTCATAATTTTGTTGCGCAGATAAATTGGCTGACGAAGTTGGCATTTCTGATGATTCCTCATTTTGTAATTCAGTTCCATTGTCATGGTCGCTAGGAAATGTATTGTAAAAAATTGCTGAAGAACGGAACTTTTCTGGAGACACTTTATCTGCATGAAATGGATAAATACCAGTGCATTCGAATCCCTTTACTGCGTTGCCAACAGCTGCACCCTTCCTCCATCCTGCATTGAAAATATCAAAAATTAATTTTATCTGTATGCAAAAGCAGTAATTATTAAAGTTAATTTTTTCAGGAATAAAAAATACTAATTTATACTAACTACAAACAATATTGCTATTAATAAATTCACAATAAACATTAAAATAAATAAATTCTAATTCTGATACTTTATACCATTTATATACTTTTAACTATTAAACCTAAATTCTTATTTTGTTGTATATAGTATTGTATTTTTTTTAAATTAAATCTCTTTACCTTAAATCTAAAAACCATAAAGGCAATATAAACTTAAACGAAGGAAAAATCCAGTGTGATTCAAATATCCCCGCCAGAAATGGTTCAAATAGCCCCACGGGATACAAAGTTAAAAACTTCAAATAGTTCCGAAACCAAGCAACATATGTCGCTAGTTGTCATGTAGAACGACGAAGTGGCCTGTGCAGACCGCTATACAAACACAACATGCACAGAGTTTCAATTATTTTCCCCGTAAGATCTTAAATAACGAACATCGGAAACTACATCAATGCCATTTCTTCACAGGAAATACTTACCTCACAAATTTTGAATTGATATCACATGAGATACATAACAGATATTTAGTTAAACCTAGCGCCCCCGTAGTCCCGTAGTCCCGTAGCCACCTGTGTGTTGCGTGTTACGCTTCTCTAACTGGCCGCCTTCCTCTCTCGTTCCAGAGTCTGGCCACAGGTTGGACAGCGGTAATCTCTTCTGGAGGATCCAGCTGGACCAGGATCTGCTCGACACCATCATCGCTATCTACCCGGAGTGGTTCAAGGTGAGCTCATTCCTCCTCCTCCTCCTCCTCCTCTCTCCTAACCTGTGGCGGACCAGCTTACAATTGCAGGGTTTTGAGTGGTTTCAAATATGTCCTGTTTAACGGAGAGTCCGGTTTTTTCTCTCCAAATAATAACTCCTTAGAGTGTTATTTGTAAGGTTTTCTAACGTATTAAAAGTCATTATCAAGCTATAGTTCTATTTTTTTTTATTTAAAACTACTAAAGTAAAAAAATTGGTTGTCTATAAATTCGGTTTACGGACGACAGTTTAACGTGACAACGTCATAACAAAACATTGATGAAATGATTGCATATTTTTATGAATAAAATTTAATCATTTTTATTTTAATAATAAAAGAATAAATACTTGAAATTATACTAGTAATCAGATTTTTAAAATTCAAGAATAATTAACATGTATTGCCGAAATTATTGTTGTAATAAGCAATGAAAACCACATTAACTTTTCGTTTAAATATAATTATGAACAAGTTTTCATATAAATAAACTGTAATCAAATATCTAACATAACCTATTATTACTGCACTCGCCGACAGACGCTACTTTTTTTTAATAATTAAAGAATAAATACTTGAAATTATACTAGTAATCAGATTCATTTTCTTACGTACATTTGACGTAGAAATTATTTCATATTACACATTTATAAACAAAGTTTTAAGTTTTCACCTCTGTCGGTGCGGCGCAAGCGTACAATGAGCGTAACGGGACACTTTTTCGTGCGTGCAGCCGGCGTTCATCGATTTATTAGACGTCACGTCAAAAAAAAAAAAAAATATATATATATATATATATATATATATATATATATTCTTTCAGTACAGTAGCACTGAAAACGTGTAAATGTTAGAATAGGCCTACATATATGGGTCTAATTTTAAGCAGCTATTTTTATTTATTTTAAGTGTTATTTATATAATGTAATTTTTGTGGTCAAATTTTATATTATAACTTCGATAGTGTGACACTCACAATGGGCGTAGATCGGAAAGGGGGGAGGGGCTACGAACCCTACAGATTTGCGCCCCTGACACTCGTCTTCAGAGAAATCTAACTATTTGAAATACTAATTAAAACATTTTGAGCAACTATACGTTTAATCAAAATGCAGTTGGGCCTAATTAATAAGACAGAAAAACGTTTAGTGTGAATGTCAATACGGCGTGATTACGTCATTCCTGACGGGGCGCGTCAACATGCAATGTAGCCTGAAGATAGTACCTTTTGTATATGTGTCATTACATCTAAATAATGTGAGGTATGAAAGCGAACCGAACAACGCATAGGTAACGATTCTTAACCGCTAAGGCCTAATCAATTACTTGCCTACGAAATAAAGTTTTCATTAAGTCACAAAGCTGAAAATTTTCGAATTCTGGAAAGTGTTTACGTTCAATCAAGAGTAGTTTAACTATTAAACTTCTTGTCTAAACATTGTGTTTGTTCAAACAAGTTTAAAAAAAGAAGGTATGTAGAAGGTATTTATAAATTTGATTTTGTTGAGAGATGACTGTCAAACGTCGTCTCCAAATTGTTAATATTGTCTGGTATGCACCTCATAGAGTCAATGCGATGGTTTGCTGCACTAAAGAGTACCTCCCATTAGGAGATACTCAACCCCTGAAACGTCGTGAAGTATGTTTTCTTCGACGTGTGTCATCTTATTTCATTATTTATTATTGTTGTGACCTGTGCTTGTGTTTTATTTTACTTAGTCGTTGCTGATGTTTTTTTTTCCCGTTCTAGTTGATAATTTTAGTTCAATTTTTTATAAGAGGAGTTTATTTTTGCTGTTTATAATTTTATGACATGGGCTTATGAACCTAATCTGTGTTGCAACATATATGCTGATTATTTGTGTTTTAGTTGTATGTCTTCAATTTTCCGATGAGTCTGTCGATTCCTATGCCTGTGTCATTTTTATTTCCCGTGGCTTTCATTCATTTGTCTTGCCTGCTATATTTTTGTTTTTACTCAGTTTGGCAATTAAAAACTTAAATCTGGGTCATGGAGGTATGGGACCCCACGTTACTAATTTGTAACTTTTCTAAACAGCTAGTCTTCGTTTAGTTTCAACTTTATGTATTTTCAGGTTTCTTCTCTAATGGTAGGAATTGTTTTATGAAACTTATTCTTAAACTTATTTACTAGACAAAAATAATGTCTTTAAGATAATATTTAGTGTTTTCATTTTACTTTTTTTTGTGATTAAATAAAGTTGTAGGCTTTCGTATGTAAAAATTGCACTTCGGACATAATTGATTAATACCAATACATAGGGCAACCAATTTTTTTTTGTCATGGACATGGTGCCAACTATACGTAATAAAAAAGGGCATTGTTTTCTTTGCCTCCGATGGGCAGAAATTGAAATGCAATAAATAAGCATCTCAGTGCAGAAAAGTGCTGGTGCTGTTACTTGCTGGTTGTCTGGTTGTCTGGTTGTCTGCCGGTGTGCAAGTCCCTGACACCTTGCTCGTGCGCACACCGCGCGTCGCTAGACGACGAAGAGAGGCCAGCGACGCCTCAGGCAGCCGTCCAGCTCTGACGTCATCCGCCGGCAGGTTTCCATCTGCATGCGTGTCGAGTGCGCCGCGGTTTATTCCCCACGCACAGAGTGATTTACAGAGCGTCGCGGCTCTGAACCGAGGGCTGCGTGCGTGGCGTCAGCGCGCTCCGTCACAACATACAGTTTTTGGTATTAATTGTACGAGGTTATCTTAAACCTCCGTCTCGCATGCCATTTTTAATTTCAGCCCCTATACCTCCCTTGCAGCTTTTGTTCTGTCACTAATATTTCCAAACGATATTCGTTAAGTGTAATCAAATTTGTGTAAAATGTCGTGCAAGTGTTCGTAATTATTATTATTTTTTTTTTACTATTCACTCCCTTGGTGAATCTCTGGCGTGCTCTTTTTGTCTTTTTAAGGAAGTTTTAAGGAAGTTTAAATGATGGGGTAGTGTGAGATTGCCCCTAAGTAAGTGGGGTCCGGAAGTTATACGCCGGGAAAATATATATATTGCTTTTTAGGCTATCTGAGAACCTTTAAGCTGTTTTAAATAACCTTGAATCCTTAAATAAAACTCGCCACTTGTGTAAGATAATACTTACTCTACCACTGCCTATGGTTGTCCTAATACGTGTTTAAAGAGAAGGCTCTCTAATGTTGCATGTTCAGAGCCCTAGATAGTCATTTCAAGCTGGCTAATGGGTTGCTTTGGTGGGGGGAGGGGGGGGGGTGCCTCCCTGACTTCGCCCTGCAGCTGAGGGAGAGAAGGCAGGCGACACGCTGCGCGATTGAACCGGAGCGGGTGCCAGTTTCAACTCGGTGATTTATTTTAGATAATTGTTTACAGGTTCGATTTGGATCTATTTTACTTAGTGTATTCATCAAAGACCTTCGTTTTTTCACTCTAAGAAAAAAAGAATATTCAGCAAAAAAAACGCTACGAAAGTTTTAACCGCAGCGGCAGAAACGCCATAGTGTGACACCAGACGCAGCGATCCTCTGTAGGTTGATCAATCTTTACCTCGAGTCGCAACTGTCCAAGTCAATGGTGTCTTTTTTTTTTTGTGTGAAGAATGTTAGTTTTTCATGAAAAGTAGTATTCCAGACACTTAAGTTTTCCAAACAATGCAGCGTAGTTTCAGGCGAGGCATATGGGCCCCTTAACAAGTGACAAGGAAAAACATGTTTTTGACCATGGTGGGAGAAAGAGAGTTGTAAAGGTACGGTTTCTAATGGGATACATGAACCTAAGTATATTAAGAACACCATACACACTCTTTAGTCCCATTTCCATATGATGTTTTGAGGCTCAACCTGCGAAGTTCTGGCTTATCTGCAAACCGGAAATATTGCATCACAACTGTTGTTTGATACCAGTACTACATAAATACACCAGTACGTGTAGCCTGCAGCAGTGTGGGCAGTTGGCATACACGCCTCGGGGATCTGCGGCTCGTGCGCAGGACTACAACGTGAGCAGCCGGCCCGCGAGGATGGCTGAGGGTGGCGGCAGCGGCTCCCTGTCCTCCGCCCCCGACCCTGCCCCCGGCCCGCCCCCGGGCTCGCCCCCCGCCCAGGGGCTGCAACTTCCCCGCTCGCCGCCCAAGGTCGAGGTGGACGACTCACCTCTTCAAAAATCCATGGACAAGAACAAGGAATGTAAGTACAGCCCGCTTCACCCTCACACATGTCTTCCAGGGTTTCTTTTGTGAAGTAATATTTCGAAAATGGCCCAATAGAAGTTCATTTATTCGCATTGCCCATCCGTGGAAGCACACACAATTAACTTTTGTCTATGATCATGTTGCAATTAGTCAAACGTAAATGGTTGCCATATTTTATTCTAAATAGCAGATTCCGTTTAGCACATATCCTGCAATAGAATGTTCGACGAAGCATGTTATTGAAAGTGAACAATCTTAAGTATCCGTCCTAAAACATGAATGACGACATGAAAATTCATTATCCCAACATTTACGGTTGAGGACGAGCCATTTTGTATGTTTTTCTAATCCTACACATACATAAAGGATCTCTTACGATACGAAACGGGACTACATATATGTATGTTAAGTTGCGTGCATTACCCAGCTATGGAAAGAGTCGCCGTGTCGTAATTAGACAAACTAAAAGTTTTTTTCTGAATACTTGACTGACTTTTTTTTACAACAAGCACATAATGTGAATACGACAACTAGTGCAATTATTCTAAAGTGAAACGTCCGCAGGGATCGCTCTAGATACAATATAGTATCGCTTAAATACAACCCGGGGAGAAACAGAGAGACGACTGGCTGAGGTCAGATCATGCGCTCACCTCCGAGGCGGTCCACGGTCAATCCCGGATACAGTCGCGAGAGGGGGAACGTGGCGGACGTTGCCGTGGGCCGTTTGCCCTTGTAATGTGGCAGTACTGATCTCTATATTAAAGGGGATTAGGCCCCGTCATCTTGGATTTTCCATATTTTTGCTATAATTATAACTCTACCAATTTTTGGCGTATAAAGGAATAAATCGTATCCCCCAGACCTTCTGTACCTTGTTGCAACCGCATAGCCTATTAACGGGCTCTAGTCTGTAAGCGCCGCGAGGAAATAACTTATTATTTCACGCGGGTAACTTCAACTAACATTATAATCATACCAGTTCACAAGTGTTGACTTCAACAAGTAGCCAAAGCTAAGACCTATGCCAAAAAATTTATCATGGAAGCTTATTTCAAGCTTTATCAACATACTTTCGATTGCAATATGGTGATGCCTAATCTCTCTTAAACCCTAATTCATTAATACATTTTATAAACCTCACTTTCTTAATCAAAATAAAGGCGCTAATAACAGTTTTGTTCTTAACTTTGTCAATAGATAGAGTTGCCTTGAATTTTAAACGCACCATCGTTTGATGCGTTTGTCATGTCTTTAATTTTCGTTTGTTTGTGCCGTATACGTTCCTATACCATTCATACGATTGCGATGAAATTTTTATGAGTTGTTATGCGCATGCCCCTAAAGGTTTCTGAGACGGTATAACTATTTTGCAATAGTTGGGCACGAATCGTTTCAAAAAATGTGTTTATTTCATATTATATAGCGACCCTTCGTCTGTTTTTGTTGTATAAGTGCGCACGCATGACACAATTTATTTAAATATAAAAGAGAGACAGAGATAGTGTGATTATTTATATATACCTATATATATATGAGTGAGATAGAGAGATACAGAGAGATAAGTTGAGATAGAGCGAGGTATAGAGAATGAAATGGGTTAGATAAAGATATATATAGATATATAGATGTATAGAGCTATATAGATACTTATATATAGAAGATATAGAGATAGTGGGAAGTATATATGTAGATATAAAGAGATAAATAGAGATAGAGAGATACATAGATGTATATAGATGTAGATAGAGATAAATATATATAGAGAGATGGATAGATGATTTGTATATGTAGAACTACTTCAAACATATTACAAAACAAAACTGAATGAGGCATTGCAATGCAGGCCGAGCATTAACTAGATAATGGAATCTTTTCAATATTAGTAATCTCTTATTTTTCAGCTTTTTTCTATTGTGCTTTATAGAGTCTAGATTACATACAGGCCACCAATTTTTAGATATATACAGGTAAATAACTATACACTGGCAGAACAACGTCTGTCGGGATATGAAAGTGATACAAATTATTTTGCACACTTGACATTCAAATTAAGAAGACAATTACTAACTACATCTGATTTCGAAAAAGGTCCTCTTCACCCTGTGTTCAGCCCGGGAAACGCCGGGTACTGCAGCTAGTTATCTCATAAATTACAAGTCCGTAATACTGCCGCTAATATTACCTTTCTATCGAGCTGTGTGTCGCTGTCCATTTTCGTCTGTTATGACCTTTTCTACGAGGCGGTAAGTCCCAAAAAATATATATTTCTTTTTTTTTTCTTTTTTTTTTTTTGCCGGAAACAAATTGTTTTATATAATCAAGTTTAATGGTTGATGAGTTTCTATTTGTATTCTATTGAACCGATTTCGATACAATTTGGAACATGAGTAGCCCGTAAACTGCACTAATACTTGTATACCAATACTCGTAAAAATATTGGGTTTTATGGTAAGAAAAAGTAATGCATGTTAAGATACGGGTTAAGACACGGGTTACCTGTCTTGTGTCCACCAATAAAAACATGTAAAGCTTTGAATTTGATCTCCAAATGCTCCAAATGCAAGCATTTTAATGTTATAAACCGAAAACAATGGTTTTATAATATAATAGCATTATAAAATAGCGTAACTTAAGCATGGATATCGTAGTAGTAGGAATACTCGAATAATGTCTCTGGAAATGTTTATTTTTGTTATTTATTTTATTTTACTTATTCAATAGTCCTTGTTGAGTAGGAGTAGAAACTAGCAACGGGGTGTGTGCATACATATTCCGCGAGTTTTCTGAGAAGAGGGGAGTTTGGCCTGAGTATCATAATTATAATGGGCTGTTATTTTTTCGTGACTAAATTTCTTCTTTGGATTTATCTGTGCTGCCTCATATTTAAAGTTTGACTGTGTTATCTGTGCTGTCATCGTGTTGCCATAATACTGTTTAGTTTCATCGTTGGATTCATCTGTTCTCTGTTTTGTCCGGGGTTGTTGTCGGTCAGAATTTACTGTACTTTTTGAAACTGGCTGGTCATTGTTAGCACACCGATTTTGTCTGTGCTGTTATTTTTTTCATGATTAAATTTCTTCCACGGAATTTTCTGTGCTGTATGATGTTTAACAGCTGATTCAGACTTGTTCTCTGTGGGTTTATGTTTTCATTTCTATTTTTTATTCTTGAAGTTTTTCCATGACAAACAGTGCAAAACAGCAATGACGTATGTTCAAAGAATTGTATTTAATCAGTATAGAGTTATTGACACAAACGTGATTTAATGATTCATTGCCAACTTGACGGCATATACGCCAACTAGTTGCTTTGAAATAGATGCAGTTAAAAGCAGGTTTTTTAAAGTTTGAGAACTGTTGAATTATGACCAGACTATCAAATGAAACTGTCAACTGTTGACTGAGCCGTCTATGCTTCTTCTGAGATGGAATATTGATAATGTTTTCTCTGTAATGAAGCTTCGTCCGGAGAACAGCCCATCATCGTGTATTCAAACTCCTTAAAGAATTTGCACTATGGGAGAATTTTGAAAAATTATGGCTACGGACATACTCGATCCTCTGTGTGGACCATATGTGCTGTATTTCGCTGCAACTGGATTCACAGACTGAATGTCGCAATATAAGTTATTGTAATATTAATACTTGTGTGCGAATTAGAAATCATAAGCGTACGTCAGCTATCGTTCGTACAACCTTAGCGCATGAGTTTAGTTTCTCCCTTTTTTAAAGTGGATTCTCACACGGCATTTTTTTTATTTCCTTATCATTACTAATGGTTAAGGATTATTTCTGTAAATTTAACACAAAATCTCTCATGCATTTTTATTGTAGCACAAATATTTTCAACAGATGTTTAACAATGGGTATGTAGTTGGTGTAAAAAGTCACGCAAGTGTTTGTAATTGTTATCACTTGCGCGACTTTTTACAGCAAGTACATCACAGTTAGTAAATATATCTTGAAAATACTTATGACAGAACAATAAATTTAGCGAGATATATAGTGGTTAATTTACAGAATAACCATTAACGATTAGTAATAACAAATAATGAAAAAAATTAACTTGGTGTGTGAGACCCCATCTTACGAACTTTTTCGGATGGGATTTTGATTCACCACTTCACAGCACATTCATATTTTGTAAAAGTCATATTCATATATTTATGCAATTACGAGTATACTGTTTCTTTTTATAATTCCTTTGATTGATTTTTTAATGCAGTGGGTGTACATTTTTGCATAAATGTGTCATCAGAAGGCAGTAATGAATACACGAAACAGTGCCATAGGGGAATAGTGTATTTTCACCCATATAAATGAAAAGCTGAATCCGGAGCTAGCAGCCATAGACGTGGTTTCACGCAAGTTGTTTCGTAACCAGAACGGCTTTGTGACAAGGTGCCTGTGAAAGTTCGGCCGGTCTACGGAGTGACTCATATCTTAACCGTCATCTCGGCTGCTGCTGAAAGCTGTTTTGTATTTTTAATTCAGTTATTGGCGCGCCTGCTCGTGCCAGCGTTGAAATTGGCATTGCATGTGTCGTATGCCGCATGGCCTTCTGTCGCATGTTTATGCTTATTTGTGAGAATCGCAGTCACAATTACGTAAAGTTTATGCTGAAATAATAACAAAATGCACTACTTGTTTTTTTTTGTTAAATAAAAAATACAAATAAGCATGCAAAAGCTAATTAAAATAAATTTGACATCACGGCGTCGGACTTGGCCCAAGAAATTCAACAGTCTGATAGTCAATGTGATTAGTGTAAAGATATACATAGAAAAAAATTATGACTATCAAAAATCATTTACATTAATTTCAATTGCTGTAAATTAGCAGTGATATTGATGTAGATGTGGTTTTTTACGAGTTTATATTTTCACAATTTGGGAATATTTTACATTGCAAAATTTCCTTTCGCCACAGCCCACAGGCGCAGATGAGTTTCGAAGATTTTATTGTGGAAACCTATGGAATATGGTCTCCAATACTCCAAAAGTATCAATCAGATATTTTTCATATTCCATGCAGTCAAAATGTTTTTCAATGTTTTCTATTCAACGTATCCAGCATTTTCGTAAAATTCCTATAATCTTCTCATGTGTTCATAGGTGAAATCCAAAATAGGCCTGGCGCAGGTAGGTAGGTTCTGTAATAGGCTTCTAGTAAAAACTCCCATGCGGATAACATACACATTTTGTCCCATTAAGCTAAGGGTTTCAGTTAGCCTATCAAAAAACGCGTAAAACAAAACATTTACAAACAATTTTGATGAATTTTTTACTGTGTCTGCAAACTTTTTTTTGTCCTTCACTTCCTATTTTTTCCACTCCTTGCAGTAATGGTTCTACGCATCAAAAAATTGGCATACAAACATTTTAGATAATGATAAAAAAAATTAAAGTAACTTGTAACAGACTTGATACTACGCCTACTAAGGGAGGTTTTGTATTTCAACCACTGAATGCTTTTCCACTTAAATCTTTTGGAAAACATCGGCACGTTCCTTGGAAAAGTAGTTCTATTTTGTATTATTTTTAATTTTGCTTGTTATATCTAAAATGATCCTACGACAGAATACGTGCTTGTTTTTCTATTCGAAAGCCCCTCGTGTCGCCTGTGTTAGCGTGGTCGGTGGCATTCGGCCTGGCCTTGGCGCAGCTCGGGCAGGCCTGCGCCTTAAGTGCGACTCTCGCCGGTGCTTCTAGCGTGATGTCGCCTCTAAGCAACTGGCACGTAGTCTTCTCGTCGTGCGTAGGGCAACTGTGAGATGTGAACGGTAACCATGACATATGGCGGAAAAATGAAGATAAAGGTGTGAGTGCTTTCAAGAATCCTTACCGGGTTTTCATGCCTAAAAATTATTCTGAAAACACACTCTTAAGCCATTTTCACCCTTCTGAGAAATACAGTTTAAAACCGAAACACGGAAACATAAATACTCATTCGCCCTCAGCATATTCTTAAATGCTTTTCATAAACAAACACCACTCGGATATCTTGAAAAGTTTTCTAATAGTGTGTTTTTTTTATGAAGCCATTCACACAGAATGTGTGCACAGGTAGGCAGGGCCCTTAATTAGGTGGCGCTTTTGAATTCAACCTCTGGAAAATATCGCTGCCCATACTATTATCATGTTTGTGCACGAAAAGGTTTGATATTTATTTCGTGAGCAGTGCATTATGTTTGAACTGTTTCAAGCTGTAATTAATAATTGATGTTATTATTTCAATTGAAGCACAGGTCTGTTTAAATATTTAACGTAAAAAATGCACTTGCAATAGTTTACGTTATTTGATTTCAACAGTAGTTTTGGCGGATCGTAAGCCACTGTTGAACACTTGGTGCAGAAGACGAAAATGAGAATGCTTCATCATGAGTATCTTATTTTAATTTGAACTTGTCTTCAGAGTTATATGCTTTATCTTGTTCACACTGTTATACTTATTATTTATCTAATCTATGAAATCCTAAATGAGATCTTCTCTAATATTACACGCCCAGGGATGTTTTTTATGCCAACTAAATACTCGCTGGATGCGTGTGGCGAAACACTTAGTTGCAGGGACAAAACAATTTGTTGTCTAAACTCTGTACCTCAGACGAACCTAAATCATGGCTGGGAAATTTACATGACAATAAAAAAACTGCTCTTACAATTATGTATGATTTTTCATCAACCTCCATATGGAACAACTTATCTAATTCTTCCAAACAACCTTACGTTTACCTGACTCGATTAAAGTTTTGGACTTAAACACTTATAACTCTCGCTTTTTCTTTAGGAACATTTTTGAATGAGTTACGAAGTTTATGGTTTGATAGAAACTAACCTTTAAGATATAATATGCAATAAAACAAAACTTGCCAAATTTGGCCTTAACGCTTGTTCGGCTCTGAGGTACAGAACTGAGAGTTTGTGTGTATCAGAAATGAAATTACTCCTTCAAAAAATATATGTATGCATAGATAGTCTTTACTTGCTCTAAAAGATTTGAAATATTTTATTTCAGTGGAGGAAAAACTCCAATGTCTTTTCAAAGCTTGACTACGTCGGTTGCGAAGTGTGCTTGATTTTTGTAATAACTATTCCACGTGGGCAGAATCTACAAGCGATCGTCACTGCTCCAGGCCTCGAGGTCGCGAGAGGCAAGAGGCTGACGGGACGTCTGTCGCTCGGTCAGGGGGAAAGTCTTCCCCAGCTGACCCTCCCTTCTTTCCTTGTTCGTCCCCGGAGCTGGAGTACTGCCAGTCGGAACCAGTGGGTCAGGGACTAGTCAGGGATGTACTGGAGCTGGTGAGGCGGGATGATCAGTGCTGTAGCGCGGTGTCACCTCTCAACTGACGCGCAGTCTTCACGTCTTGCATAGGGCAACTGTGAGATATGTGTGGCAGCCATAACATTAGGTGGCGGGGAAGTCAAGATAAAGGTGTAATGCAAGTCCCTGGAGTGCTTTCAAGAATATCTACAGGTTGTTTAGTGCCTAATAATTATTCTGAAGAGACACGTTCAAGCCATTTTCACTCTTCTAAAAATATAATTTAAAAAATGAATACGGTAACAAAACTACCTGTACTTATCCGCCCACAGAGTGTTTTGAAATAGCTTTTCGTAAACAGACACCACTCGGATATTTAAACTCAGTTAAAAATCAAGAGCCTGAGCCTGCACACCGCATGTGTGCCCAGGTAGACGGAGCCCTTAACATATTTTAACTCTGCCATCATCATACTGGGCGCACAAGCTCTGGAAGTGAGGGTACTAAAGGCGACACTGGCTGGCTCTTCATAAGCCGTACAGCCTCTACGCACTAGGCACTAAACTGGCGTGCAGTCTTTGCGTCGTTAACGCGCCTCTGTGGGACTTCAAGCGACTTTACTATGTTTAGTATTTTTCATACCTAAAAACGACTGTGAATACACCCGTTATAGCCTTTTTCACTGTGAAAAAGACAAAACCTTGAAACGAAACTAGTGCAGGCAAGTGCTGTGGCTCTAAAATGTTATTCGCAATACCTGCTTGAGAGAAATCTTACGAGCGGTTTGTATATTACGGTCATATTAAGAGTTGTTCATCTAGTTTAAGGACAAAGTGGCTCAAGCGCAAACCTTGAAGTAACGCCCTGGCTGGGCGGTGTCTCGCGTCAACTTAGCGATAGTTTTCTCCAAACTGAACGAAATTTTCAATGCTGCGTCGTACCCGTTTTGACGTGGTTTGTGTAGAAAACTGTGGCTTCATATGCTATGGTTTTATTATCAATGTTTGATGTTTTTGTCATTATATATATGTGTGTGTGTGTTTGTACACACACACACACACACACACACATCGCTGTAGTATGAAACATTAATCGATAGTTCACGGAGTACTCAATTTTACTCGTGCGAAAAAGAACTTAATATCTACGATATTTCTGGTGATTATGTGAAAAATCCCATAGCGTTATTCGATGAGGCAATGGAACACCGGGGGGCTTTAAAGAGGCGGGAAGGGGTGAGGGGGTAAGAGAAGCACCGGCCAGGTTCCGTGTCGGGTGGTTATCAAACCCTGATCGCCGCAACCCCGCCGTCTCGCCTGTAAGGGTCTCTTTAGGCTCGGGGTGAACTACGGCGAACAAGACAACTCATTCATGTTGAAGCTTTTATCAAAACACGAACAGCATGAGTCAGGATTCCACCGAACAACTTCGGCAGCGGGTTATTCACGAAAAAATAATTTTAACGCACTAAACAAATTTTTACAATCACTGCAAAAACTATTCGTTGTGTTAAATTGATTTATTTGAAAAATGTATGGGTATAAACAAGTCACAACATGAATTTAAGATAATGGTGTTACACACATTTTTGTTTTGTTTTATTGCATATTATGTTTTAAAGGTTAGTTTCTACCAAACCATAAACTTCGTAACTCACTCAAAAATGTTCCTAAAGAAAAAGCGAGAGTTATAAGCGTTTAAATCCAAAACTTTTATTGAGTTAGGTAAACGTAAGGTTGTTTGGAAGAATTATATAAGTTGTTCCTTCTGCAGCCAAACAAATATGGATGTTGATGAAAAATCATACATAATTGAAAGAGCAGTTTTTTTCCTCTCACGTAAATTACCCAGCCATGATTTAGGCTCGTATGAGGTACAGAGTTTAGACACCAAATAGTTTTGTCACTGCAACTAAGTGTTTTGCCACACGCATCCAGCGAGTATTTAGTTGGCATGAAAAACATCCCTGGCGTAATATTAGAGATCTCATTTCGGATTTCATAGATTAGATAAATTGTACTTGTGGGACCCTTACAAACTGGGTTCGCTTGGTATAGAGCATGCACTCAAGGGGCTGAAAGTCTTCACACTCTCAACCTTCGCCTTAATCTTTCATGATCGCCACTTTCACCTAATTAAAATAATTAAAATAAAATGTAATAAAATTACATCAGTAGTATAGGAATGTATTTTCTCGCGCAGGCTTCAGGCTGAGGTGCCGAGGTGCCGGTGTCCGCCATATTGGATTGTGACGTCACGGCGGCCATCTTGGATGGTTGTGACCTTGACCTTTGACCTTGACCTTGAATTTGATCCTCAAAATGTGTCAAAATCCGCCAAAATTGGGCAAAATTTGCCCAAAATTCCTCAAAATTCGCCAAAATTTCCATTTCTGTGAGAAAAAAAAATTCCGCCAAAAAATCTCAAAAAATTCCACAATTCAAAAATTCCCGTTTTCGAGGGAAAATTTCCCGTTTTTAGTCCTTAAAAATCCCAGCGGCTAGAAATGTCCATATGTAGGCTTAAGCATCCATGTCTACAGCCTACGATAAGCCTCTGACGTCATCATGGATTATGACGTCACCGTTGCAATTTCCGTTACGGCCGCCATCTTTAACTTCTTTATTTATTATCCGATTTTAATAAAAAAAAATTTAAATTAATAAAAAAACAACTTAATAAATTTTTAATAAAAAATATTTAAAAAAACAAACATTTACGACACGGAGTTCGAAGTCCTCGGTTCGATCCCTGGACGATGCAAAACATATTAATTTTAAGTGAACTATAATAATTTTAATAAATAATCAAAGTCCTAAATGAAGCATAGTTTCCAAATCAACCATCATCCTATAAGTCATTATGGCCGCCATCTTGAAAATCCGTAATTATTTAGCTAGAAATTCGGGAAAAGTTCCAATATTCATTAAATAAATCACTCATTAATTTACATATTGATTCGATCGATTCCTGTCCTCGGTTCGATACCCGATCGATGCAAATAATCTTAATTTTTATGTAAAAATACCTAAAAAATGACAGGTTCGAAAATAAAAACACTGCAAGTTCTTTTACAAACATAATATTTATTACATAATTTCTATTTTACTACAGGATCACCTGCGAAGGTTAGCAATCTTACAAACATTTAGGTCCGCATAGGCGTGCAACGACTACTTCTTAGCTCCAAATGGCTCCCAAAGCTCCAACAGCCTCCAAATGCTTAACACAGCTCCAAATGGCTCCAAATGCTCCAAACGGCTCCAAATGCTCCAAATGTCTCCAGCAGCTCCAAATGCTTGACAGCTCCAAATGCTTCAAAAGGCTCCAAATGCTCCAACAGCTCCAAAAAAAGGCTCCAAATGCTCCAATAGCCTCCAAATGCTTAACACAGCTCCAAATGGCTCCAAATGCTCCAAACGGCCTCCAAATGCTTGACAGCCTCCAAATGCTTAACACAGCTCTAAATGGCTCCAAATGCTCCAAACGGCCTCCAAACGCTTGACAGCTCCAAATGTCTCCAGCAGCTCCAAATGTCTCCAGCAGCTCCAAATGCTCCAACAGCTCCAAAAAAAGGCTCCAAATGCTCCAACAGCCTCCAAATGCTTAACACAGCTCCAAATGGCTCCAAATGCTTGACAGCTCCAAATGCATAACACAGCTCCAAATGGCTCCAAATGCTCCAAACGGCCTCCAAATGCTTGACAGCTCCAAATGTCTCCAGCAGCTCCAAATGCTCCAACAGCTCCAAAAAAAGGCTCCAAAAGCTCCAACAGCCTCCAAATGCTTAACACAGTTCCAAATGGCTCCAAATGCTCCAAACGGCCTCCAAATGCTTGACAGCTCCAAATGTTTCCAGCAGCTCCAAATGCTCCAAATGCTTGACAGCTCCAAATGCTTCAAAAGGCTCCAAATGCTCCAAACGGCCTCCAAATGGCTCCAACAGCTCCAACAGCCTCCAAATGCTTGACAGCTCCAAATGTTTCCAGCAGCTCCAAATGCTCCAAATGGCTCCAACAGCCTCCAAATGCTTAACACAGCTCTAAATGGCTCCAACAGCTCCAAAAGACTCCAAATGCTTCAAAAGGCTCCAATTGCTCCAAGAGCTCCATCTTCAATTGGTTCCAACTGATTCCTATTACTTTTATCGAACTTGGCATGATTACTAACATGTCTTTATCAGTATACATTTTGACTGGCAGTGGTAACGTTTTTTTACACCTTTAAGTTATAAGTTTTATTTAGAAATCAGATTTCGATAAATGATAGCTTCCATCTGGAAAGAAAATATATTAATTTATCTTCAAGTTTATACACATACATTTAATTTAATCCATTATTGTATGTAGCCAGCTTCCCTCAGTTCTTTGAGTATGAAGGATATTTCTTTGATGTTCGAATAGTTTCCTGCACAAAGCGATCCATGTAGTAGTCGTAGCCTGTTAACCAATATGTTAGGATCTTCCCATGAGGTATAATCAATCTCTTCTGCTGCCTTCATCATCCTTGCATGTTTATAATAAATATTATCTCTGGTGTTTATCGTTTTAACACCAACCACAAGGTCACTTTCGTCATCTTGCCAGTGATTATCACAAGCTTGATCAGGATAATTTATTTTATTACACCGTTTCCATCGTTTTGGTCTCAAACCACCATCACAGTCTTCGCTCTTGCATGCTTTTGGTGCTTCAGTACAGTACTCAATCATGTCAGCCTCAGATGTGTCACCACAATCTTCAATCATGCCAGCTTCTGATGTGTCACCACAGTCTTCAATCATGTCAGCACCACAAACTTGATCAGGATAATTTATTTTATTACGTCGTTTCCATCGTTTTGGTCTCAGACTGCCATCACAGTCTTCGATCTTGCCTGCTTTAGGTGTTTCAGTACAGTACTCAATCATGTCAGCCTCAGATGTGTCACCACAATCTTCAATCATGCCAGCCTCAGATGATTCATCAAAGTCTTCGACCTTGTAAGCTTCAGGTGGTTCTCCATCTTTCACATTTTCATGGAGACGACTAGATATTGGAGTAAATATATTTTCATTTCTAATGTGGTTACAACTTCCTTCGTTTGTTTTAAATTTTAAATTATTATCTTGATCTAGATCAGTAATTTTAGCATTCGCTTTTTCGCCTTCGTTCCTCTTCCGCGATGTTGTAGCCCAGTCTTCGTTATCTTTATTCATCTTAATTGTACAGGTCTTGTAATGTCTATCCAAGTAATATCTTCTACCAAAGGATTTCTGACACTGACTGCAATGAAATGGTTTTTGACAAGGACCCAAATTACACTCGCTTCTCTCATGTCGTTTAGCATTCTTTCTCAAGGTAAACACCTTGCTACAGTATCTACAGTGATGACGTTTTGATACAGCAACAAATCCCGTTTCAGGATTCATATTAGTTATTGAGACTAATGCCAGATGCAAACTAAGAGTTTTAAATTAGATATATTACTTAAATAGAATTTTTTAATTATTTCATCAGCGAGAATTAATTTATCTCATTCAAAGGTACTTGTTGCAAGTAGTTCTGCTTTTCAACAACAGATGTCGCCACATGTTACTTGCAGGTAAATCATATTTAGTTCTTTTATGCGGGATGCGGGATGCTCACTAACGATCGCAAAAGAAGGATGGCTTCGCTAGACTCCAAGGAGAAGGAAGTTCGTCCATCCTGTTAGTGCTTCTTAGATTTCTCAGAGATTATTTGACTGAGTAATGATATTTTTTTTTAAATTTTCACCTGATAAAAATATTACAAGTGCTGATTTATTGGCAGAATTTCAATAATTAAATGCGACCTTGAATAAAAAATGACATGGCTCATTAAGTAAAAAATTCTTCATGCAGAGATCAATTCCTCATCAGTAACCAGAAGCACTCGGAGAAAACCATCATATGTCTAGTCAGGAATAATCAGAAGCACCCAGAGAAAACCATCAAAATATTGTCAAGAATAATCAGGAGCACACGGAGAAAACTACCATAATATTGTCAAGAATAAACGGGAGCACACGGAGAAATCCACCATAATATTGACAAGAATAATCAGGAGCACACGGAGAAAACCACCGCAAGTTTTCTTTGATATCATAAAATTTCAGGAAAAAAATAATACTAAAAATAAAAATAAATTAATAAAAAATTAAAAAAAAAAAAATAAAAAAAATACATAAATATATTCTGCTAGCTTGTGAACTTCTCATTGTTGAACAAAGATAGAGTTCTAGTACAAGCCAGAATTTTATTTTATTTTTTATTTCATTTTTTTTTTAATTTTTTATTAATTTATTTTTATTTTTAGTATTATTTTTTTCCTGAAATTTTATGATATCAAAGAAAACTTGCGGTGGTTTTCTCCGTGTGCTCCTGATTATTCTTGTCAATATTATGGTGGATTTCTCCGTGTGCTCCCGTTTATTCTTGACAATATTATGGTAGTTTTCTCCGTGTGCTCCTGATTATTCTTGACAATATTTTGATGGTTTTCTCTGGGTGCTTCTGATTATTCCTGACTAGACATCTGATGGTTTTCTCCGAGTGCTTCTGGTTACTGATGAGGAATTTATCTCTGCATGAAGAATTTTTTACTTAATGAGCCATGTCATTTTTTATTCAAGGTCGCATTTAATTATTGAAATTCTGCCAATAAATCAGCACTTGTAATATTTTTATCAGGTGAAAATTTAAAAAAAAATATCATTACTCAGTCAAATAATCTCTGAGAAATCTAAGAAGCACTAACAGGATGGACGAACTTCCTTCTCCTTGGAGTCTAGCGAAGCCATCCTTCTTTTACGATCGTTAGTGAGCATCCCGCATCCCGCATAAAAGAACTAAATATGATTTACCTGCAAGTAACATGTGGCGACATCTGTTGTTGAAAAGCAGAACTACTTGCAACAAGTACCTTTGAATGAGATAAATTAATTCTCGCTGATGAAATAATTAAAAAATTCTATTTAAGTAATATATCTAATTTAAAACTCTTAGTTTGCATCTGGCATTAGTCTCAATAACTAATATGAATCCTGAAACGGGATTTGTTGCTGTATCAAAACGTCATCACTGTAGATACTGTAGCAAGGTGTTTACCTTGAGAAAGAATGCTAAACGACATGAGAGAAGCGAGTGTAATTTGGGTCCTTGTCAAAAACCATTTCATTGCAGTCAGTGTCAGAAATCCTTTGGTAGAAGATATTACTTGGATAGACATTACAAGACCTGTACAATTAAGATGAATAAAGATAACGAAGACTGGGCTACAACATCGCGGAAGAGGAACGAAGGCGAAAAAGCGAATGCTAAAATTACTGATCTAGATCAAGATAATAATTTAAAATTTAAAACAAACGAAGGAAGTTGTAACCACATTAGAAATGAAAATATATTTACTCCAATATCTAGTCGTCTCCATGAAAATGTGAAAGATGGAGAACCACCTGAAGCTTACAAGGTCGAAGACTTTGATGAATCATCTGAGGCTGGCATGATTGAAGATTGTGGTGACACATCTGAGGCTGACATGATTGAGTACTGTACTGAAACACCTAAAGCAGGCAAGATCGAAGACTGTGATGGCAGTCTGAGACCAAAACGATGGAAACGACGTAATAAAATAAATTATCCTGATCAAGTTTGTGGTGCTGACATGATTGAAGACTGTGGTGACACATCAGAAGCTGGCATGATTGAAGATTGTGGTGACACATCTGAGGCTGACATGATTGAGTACTGTACTGAAGCACCAAAAGCATGCAAGAGCGAAGACTGTGATGGTGGTTTGAGACCAAAACGATGGAAACGGTGTAATAAAATAAATTATCCTGATCAAGCTTGTGATAATCACTGGCAAGATGACGAAAGTGACCTTGTGGTTGGTGTTAAAACGATAAACACCAGAGATAATATTTATTATAAACATGCAAGGATGATGAAGGCAGCAGAAGAGATTGATTATACCTCATGGGAAGATCCTAACATATTGGTTAACAGGCTACGACTACTACATGGATCGCTTTGTGCAGGAAACTATTCGAACATCAAAGAAATATCCTTCATACTCAAAGAACTGAGGGAAGCTGGCTACATACAATAATGGATTAAATTAAATGTATGTGTATAAACTTGAAGATAAATTAATATATTTTCTTTCCAGATGGAAGCTATCATTTATCGAAATCTGATTTCTAAATAAAACTTATAACTTAAAGGTGTAAAAAAACGTTACCACTGCCAGTCAAAATGTATACTGATAAAGACATGTTAGTAATCATGCCAAGTTCGATAAAAGTAATAGGAATCAGTTGGAACCAATTGAAGATGGAGCTCTTGGAGCAATTGGAGCCTTTTGAAGCATTTGGAGTCTTTTGGAGCTGTTGGAGCCATTTAGAGCTGTGTTAAGCATTTGGAGGCTGTTGGAGCCATTTGGAGCATTTGGAGCTGCTGGAAACATTTGGAGCTGTCAAGCATTTGGAGGCTGTTGGAGCTGTTGGAGCCATTTGGAGGCCGTTTGGAGCATTTGGAGCCTTTTGAAGCATTTGGAGCTGTCAAGCATTTGGAGGCCGTTTGGAGCATTTGGAGCCATTTGGAACTGTGTTAAGCATTTGGAGGCTGTTGGAGCTTTTGGAGCCTTTTTTTGGAGCTGTTGGAGCATTTGGAGCTGCTGGAGACATTTGGAGCTGTCAAGCATTTGGAGCCATTTGGAGCTGTGTTAAGCATTTGGAGGCTGTTGGAGCATTTGGAGCCTTTTTTTGGAGCTGTTGGAGCATTTGGAGCTGCTGGAGACATTTGGAGCTGCTGGAGACATTTGGAGCTGTCAAGCGTTTGGAGGCCGTTTGGAGCATTTGGAGCCATTTAGAGCTGTGTTAAGCATTTGGAGGCTGTCAAGCATTTGGAGGCCGTTTGGAGCATTTGGAGCCATTTGGAGCTGTGTTAAGCATTTGGAGGCTATTGGAGCATTTGGAGCCTTTTTTTGGAGCTGTTGGAGCATTTGGAGCCTTTTGAAGCATTTGGAGCTGTCAAGCATTTGGAGCTGCTGGAGACGTTTGGAGCATTTGGAGCCATTTGGAGCTGTGTTAAGCATTTGGAGGCTGTTGGAGCTTTGGGAGCCATTTGGAGCTAAGAAGTAGTCGTTGCACGCCTATGCGGACCTAAATGTTTGTAAGATTGCTAACCTTCGCAGGTGATCCTGTAGTAAAATAGAAATTATGTAATAAATATTATGTTTGTAAAAGAACTTGCAGTGTTTTTATTTTCGAACCTGTCATTTTTTAGGTATTTTTACATAAAAATTAAGATTATTTGCATCGATCGGGTATCGAACCGAGGACAGGAATCGATCGAATCAATATGTAAATTAATGAGTGATTTATTTAATGAATATTGGAACTTTTCCCGAATTTCTAGCTAAATAATTACGGATTTTCAAGATGGCGGCCATAATGACTTATAGGATGATGGTTGATTTGGAAACTATGCTTCATTTAGGACTTTGATTATTTATTAAAATTATTATAGTTCACTTAAAATTAATATGTTTTGCATCGTCCAGGGATCGAACCGAGGACTTCGAACTCCGTGTCGTAAATGTTTGTTTTTTTAAATATTTTTTATTAAAAATTTATTAAGTTGTTTTTTTATTAATTTAAATTTTTTTTTATTAAAATCGGATAATAAATAAAGAAGTTAAAGATGGCGGCCGTAACGGAAATTGCAACGGTGACGTCATAATCCATGATGACGTCAGAGGCTTATCGTAGGCTGTAGACATGGATGCTTAAGCCTACATATGGACATTTCTAGCCGCTGGGATTTTTAAGGACTAAAAACGGGAAATTTTCCCTCGAAACGGGAATTTTTCTCTCGAAAACGGGAATTTTTGAATTGTGGAATTTTTTGAGATTTTTTGGCGGAATTTTTTTTTTCACAGAAATGGAAATTTTGAGGAATTTTGGGCAAATTTTGCCCAATTTTGGCGGATTTTGACACATTTTGAGGATCAAATTCAAGGTCAAGGTCAAAGGTCAAGGTCACAACCATCCAAGATGGCCGCCGTGACGTCACAATCCAATATGGCGGACACCGGCACCTCGGCACCTCAGCCTGAAGCCTGCGCGAGAAAATACATTCCTATACTACTTACATCCCTTCTTCACGAGAACTGCATTCGCGACTGCCGTCAGACCCGTCTTCGGTGTTTCGTTTATCATTCTCGTATATTTTATTTTAATTATATACGTTTTAGGTGGTTATTTTTAACCATCACATGGGCTTCATTTCGAAATATGTTTGATGTGAATTACACGAGTAACTTTCTTACACCTTGTGCCCCTATGTACACATACGAGTTGCAAGTAGGACCCATTGAATTCAGTACACATGCGGTATTGATTTATGTAACTCAGCGTCTTCACTCAACAACTATTTCAAGTTTGCTATGATTCACTGACGCGTTGATAAGATCTAATGTGGAAGGGTGGCTGTGGTAAGGAAGCGGCATTGCGTGTGAATTGACTCGATATGCATTCATCGCATTCTTTTCCCACGAGCTGACCTCAAGCCGTGATTCCTCGGGTACGTAAAGAATGGGTCATCGAACTAACCCAACCACACACGAAAATGTTACGTTGGTACGTAATTATTTAGTTATCTGTCTGCTAGTAGAGGAGTAGTGAAAATGCATGTAGGAATCGGGGCAGCTAGCTGGTGGTGTCTCGGTAAATCAGGTCGGTACTCGCAGGTAGTGGCTCGTGATGACCCCCTCCCCCCCCTCCCCCCTCCTCGCCGCCCGCGGGCGTCGCTGGCAGCGTCGTCTGGCCGCGGCCCAAGCGCGGCCTCCACTCGGGGCAACCCGCGCCGCGCCCTGGGCATTAATCCTGAATATTGGGCGTGAAGCTGGTCTGTAAATAAACTACGCGCACTTTAATTTATCCCTTACATCCACTCCACTTCGCACGTTAAAATTACCCTCCGGTCCTGGCGGCCGGGTGTCGAGCTGCAGCAAGTGCGCAAGTGCACGTGACCCTACAGACCTCATGTTCGCATTCACATGTATCTGTACCTCGGAGGCATAACACGCCCTGTCTTGATCACCGTTTGTCGTTCTTTACAGTGGCATACTACACTAAGATCTACGTTATGTCAAATTTTAACATATTTCGTGTAGAAAATAGTTGATTTAATAAATGTGGTACAATTTTAAATTATTTAAATTTCTCTCATGAAAAATATGGTTTAGGTGACATAGTATATTATGCCTCCAAGATACAGATATACATTTATACTAGCTGCCCGACCCGGCTTCGCACGGCTATACTAATGGGAAAAAATTAAGCCACATATCCCATTTACAGTAATGGTAAATAAAAAAAAAGTGAACATTTATTACAATGCTGTATAATGTACCGGAGAGAAAATGAATAGCACCGATGGTTTCCCGACTCGTGCACGCAACGTACAACTGATGTACCCGTACTTCGCTACGGCAGTCTACAGGCAGATCACTCTTGCGCCGCTCATACATGCCCCTCCTTGTGGGTACGCCACTGCCGCGCGGTGCCCGTTGCCATGGAGACGCAGAAGGCATGAACAATGCAAAATCCTGTTCTCATGCAGACAAAGTACCCACTGTTGTCTGGTTTTAACCACCCATGGGATCTAATTTTCGGAAAATGTCATCCTGCGTAACATAATGAACATTACTGTGAAGTTTCAAGTCTGTAAAATATAGATACTTGAAAAAAAGGGCAATTTTTGATATTTAAAGTACCCGCAAAATTTCAACAGTGATGAGGACTGCACTAATAATGAAATAGTCGTTGCCATAGTGACGAATGAAGCATCAACAAAGCAACAGCCGATGCCATGGTGATTTCCTACCAAAAACTGGAAATTTTGATATATTACGCCCCCGAAACTCCCCTTGGGATCGGATTTCCGCAGAATCCGTTCTTAGTGAGCGTCTACATCACAAAATGAGTAACTATGCTAAATTTAAAGTCAATCGGGTGTATAGTTTTAGAGATCTCGTGATGAGTGAGTCAGTGAGTGGTATTTCGCTTAATAAACTTCTAGCGCCTGCGGCATTGTCAACACACACTTCGTACGTGTACTGCATGTTGTATCTAACCCCCTCCAACGCATTTGATTCTAAATTGGACTTTTAGTAAGGATCCCTAATGTTATTGATAATATAATATAGCCTATAGCCTTCCTCGATAAATGTACTATCTAACACTGAAAGAATTTTTCAAATCAGACCAGTGGTTCCTGAGATTAGCGCGTTCAAACAAACAAACAAACAAACTCTTCAGCTTTATAATATTAGTATAGATAGTAATGTATATAGGTATGTATATGCATATAGTATATATATAGAGATAGAGACCTACACACATACGCTTAAAATAAATTTTGGTGAATAAAACTTCTCATATTTTTGGGCTTGGATTCCACCATTACCAAGATTTAAAAAAAATGTTTTACCTACACAGTGCATATGGACGTATTATTTGTAGATGATAGCAGTAGATCCTACTATGTTTTTGGCTGGCTCGATCTAATTTTCCACAAAATGATGCATTATATATTATTTTTAAAGTGCAACTTACGAATCAGATTTAGTATTGCCGTTGGTCTTTTTGTGCACATAAACCGCATCCTAAAACTGTGGAAAAAACACAAAAAAATATCTTTAAACAAACTACTGCTAGACCTTGAAGATTCCTTACAAACCACATAAATCAGAATAAGTTAAAAAATTCTCAAATATAAGTTTTATATAATAAAACCTTCGTCGTGATTTCACGCTTGTATTTATTTCCACCTGCGAAAAATGTTTCAAACCGTTAACATTCACCAGGCTTGTTTTTTTTTTTCCTTCGTCGGGAAATTAGTTTATTTATCTTGGTGTTATTTATACATGAATCGTTGGCATTCAGTGGTTTTTCATTAATCAATAATAATAATAATAATTACTCAATTTTTACATTGGCAAAGTGAGTTTGTTTAAATATTTATGGTTTGGTCGGTTTTCATACTTATAGCAATATTAGTATTACGCTTCTGCAGAAAGTTATTTTGTTTTAAATAATCAGTAGATATAGATCAATAGATCGTTTGCTTTGTTCAGCAATGCCAATAAAATCTTGAGAGCCAAATGATTACATTTGGCAAAGTTTCATAACACACCGCAAGAAGGTTTCAAATATTAATCGATATGTATCTTTTCGCAGTTCCCTTTCTGTAATAACTTACCTACTTGGTTTACTCTATAAATAAATGCCTGCCTCCTTTTGGTTTATACTTATGTAAACTGTCTCAGTTTTATTTTTGCCATTTTTATAATTTTTTTAGTTTCGACGCATACCTATCCATTTAGAATGCACTGTGCAGTTTTAGTAATTGC
This sequence comes from Bacillus rossius redtenbacheri, assembly GCF_032445375.1. Classification (NCBI taxonomy): domain Eukaryota; kingdom Metazoa; phylum Arthropoda; class Insecta; order Phasmatodea; family Bacillidae; genus Bacillus; species Bacillus rossius. The sequence goes on along the minus strand of NC_086330.1, from coordinate 115,121,354 downwards.
TACATGCTTGAGCTGTGCATCGCGGTCGGAAGGCACGGGCGGCTCGTGACCTCAGCACGAGGAGGGCTTGTAAAACGCCATGTCGAGTGCAAGTCGCGCCCGGGAAGAATCCCTCGGTCGTGGAACCGCCCCTGTGTGGCGTCAGCGGTATCGTAACAGTCGAGTCCAGGGTGTCACGTCGGCGCGTGCCGAGTCCCTGCCTCACGTCCGCCCAGCTGACTGCCGTCCTTCCTGCCCGTCTCCCGCCTCCCGCCTCCCGCCGTGTCGTGGTTACCTGTCTGGTGTGGTCATTGGGCCCCAGCAGATTTATCCCTGTTCTCTGTGTATTTGTTTTAGTTTTTATTTCTTATTTTGCATCCTTTAATTTTTTTCATGACAAACTGTTCAAAACTACAGTGATGTGGATCCAAAAAAAAGTGTTAATTAAAATTCCCCATTGCATGAATCGTTTAAAGAACACGTGAGAACCAGTGTCAGGACCTCCCCCGTGTTTATTGCGGAAATGATGAATGGGTATGAAGATGAACACAGTCGCTGCCAACAGGCTCAGGTATATCGCCCCGCCCAACCACTGGCTGTAGCACATGGCCAGTGGTCCAACGCGCTAAAAATTTTTACTAGGGAGGCCCCTTAACTCAGTGTATGGGTGTGCGGCGACATGGCGCGGACCATCAGCCAGGCAAGACGTCTTTCTCTACAGTTCCTAAAAATTCATAGCGTGAGGGAACTTATACCATTGCAAAACATATCGTCGATAAAATTTACCAATGGAATGTATTTCTCCATTTGATCAACCCTGCAACATCTTCCTTGCCTGACAGTGCAAGCAGGCCTGAGTATTGGACGCTAAGTTGTGAAAAATTTGTAAGATATCAGTGAAGACAGCGTCTTTCTGTGTGAGAAGCCACTTCGCATACGGCTACTACTTGTAGACCCATATGTTAGTGTGTTAGTGTCAATAGCAGTGTAAGGTTTTTTTTTTTAAATACTCTTCGACATTTTGTATATACATGTGATATATATATATATATATATATATATATATATATATATATACACACACACACGCGCGCGCGCGCACAAGCTTCACAGTAGAGAATTTTCGAGCTCATACATTGAACGGCTTATTTTCACAGTTATGTAACTGTCGAAAAAAAAGTGATGTGGCGGACGACGCCGAAGTTATGAAAAATTCCATGTCACTTTGTGTTCGAGTATAGAAATAGTTAGTTTCCGATAGTTCATTACTAGTACTTTTAAATAATAATGTTCTACGCCAAATGACTGGTTTATATTTCATATTATTTCCAGAAGCGTGTTCCGACCGGACCAACCTTAAACAATGATAGTTACTCGAGCAGATCGTAAGCCACTGGGTACCCCGTGTGCTGAAGATGAGAACCGGTCAATGTCGTGTATTAAGTCTATTTTCTTAACCTAGGAAAGAATATTTTGTGATTGGTGTTCAGTAGCGGATCCATAATTGCGTGCCAGAGGTTCGTGTTTGGTTTTCCCCCCAGAACACTTAATTGTATTGAGTGTGAGCAGCGGTCAGCGCTAGGGGGTTGGGGACGAGGAGAGGGGGGAGGCCCGACTTCCGGCGGCCGGCGCGCCGTGCCCGGAGACCTCGATGAACGAACAGGCAGTGAGCCGCGCGCCGGGCGCCGCGCCGTGTCCCGTCCAGTCGCCCGCGATGTGCACGCTCTGCTGGCGGCGCTGGCACTCCGCCTACAACCACGGTGTGTTCGCGAGGCGTGCGGCTAGCTCAGCTCCTTGTGTTCACTCCTGTTCACTCCGCGTTTAGTTGTTCCGTGCTACCAATAGAAGCCGACTATTTGGCTGCGTTAGTAGCCATGTAAATTTATGTTTTAAGTACAATATCTAGTGTTCTTTTACTACTTTAACTATTACTTCATGGTTTATTTTAATTATATATGCAAGTTCTTCCCGTGCTGTCATCTCGAATAATTATATATATGTATAAATTAATATTTCGTAACCTTGAAATGCAAACTCAAAGGTTTCCATTTGTTACGTCTCCGTGCATTGTGGAAGCAGCAGACGCTATAGTGAAATATTTCGGGAGATCCGTCTCCGTCTCTTTTTCCGTGCCATTGTAGAACGGGCCTTACAAATCGTTCAAAATTTATTGATACTGTGTGATTACGGATAGCATTTAAGAACCTAATTTGTCTATACAAGATTCGTTTCATGGTTTCGTCTATAACCTGTATTTTTTCCGGACAGATGATAAAATGGGTGTTTTCACGTACATTCTTAGGTATGGAGAGGTTCGGTGCCTAGCGCTTGATGCCCGAGCCAGTGTTGCCCTTAGCGGCCCCCACTTGGTTAGAGCTCGTGGGCCCAGCCAGGCGGCCTCCTTAATACACAGTACAGACGTATCTAAAACAAGTTGTAATAAGTTGCTCTATAGAAAGAAAACAAATACCGACGAGTGTTGCTGTTAAAAGCGATATCACGTGGCGTCCGCGATTCAGATCTCTTCCAAAAATCAGTACGGTAATGCAACCCGCTATAAAACTTCTGAAATGAAAACCAACAGTAGGGATGAACTCTGAACCAACTATTCACGCCAGCAACCTGGCGGCCAATGTCAACAGCCTGAATCCAGCTGCGGGAAAAATCAGAACGCGAGCACCTTGATTGGTGCCTCATTACAGAACACGGTGAACTATAGACTGCCGGAATAAAGACATTTCGCTACACATATTTCAAGCCTTCGTTTCTCTTTAACTTCATAAGACTTAGAATTCCGAGATTATGTAGACAATGAATCGATGAATATTTGTTTATCATTGTATAAATATTAATAAAGTAAGATGATAATTCAGAGTGATACGTGTAGGAGGGAGGTTGAATCTGTTCGGCCCTCCCCATGTGCTCCTGAGGGTGTACAGTACGTACTTAGCACTTTAAACCAATGTTAGGATTAAAATCCCTACCCGCGGTCATACTTATTATTGTCCTTTCGAGTTGGTAGCAATTTAAGGAATGTTTCGTTCTCAAACTTTCAACTAGTGGTCGTTGTGATTGATTTTTATTTTTTTCATTTATGTGCAAATGGGGTAAGAGTTTCCATTCCAAAATTTGGAGTTTCACATGATTTGAGTCATATTGATGCTAGCTATTAACCATTTTGTAGTGATAACTCTGCCTTGTGATAAAAGAATCCACAATTAACAGTCAAATAACAATACATAATATAATAATTGGCTTGAAGCATGTTTCAAAGAGAGCTTCCAAAATTGTTAAATGAAATGTTCACCATGGGATAGGCATTGCTTAATATTTGGATATAGTATAACTTTATACATTTTTTTAACTGCTCTACAGCCCATGAGAGACGTAGTATTGGTATAAAACACCTGTTGTTCACGAGCTAAATTATTAGCTTGGTACTCTCAAGTCTTAACACTGTCTCATATTCTCTTATTCATGAGAAGTATAAAGTGGTCAGTGGTAGGTAGGATTTATTTTAGATAATGAAAAAAATATAACCCCATTTTGTTGTTTATATTTACTCCATTCTCGTTACAATTTTTTTTGTGGTTTGTAAAATTGTAGTTTATATTGTTGTTTTTTTATCACCAATGCTGGTTATGTGTTTTAAGTCTCCTGGATTATATAATTTCTATTATAATTTGCTTAAATATGATCAATTAGACAGAAAGGGATCCTTATATTGTTGTTCAAACATAATTTTAAACTTGCTGGCAATTGAATATAATGTGGCAATTGTTTTTTATTATTTTGGTGACTATATTTTACTTTTCAAAATATTATACAAATATCATACAAATATTAACTTTAGTTGTGTTTATAAGTGATCTTTACTCCATCATACCTTTTACTCTGTGCTGGCCTTATTACTGACAAATTGGTCAATCACAACACAAAATTATTAAGTTACAAACAATATTGACTGCTTTTAAATAATTGGTGGATTTTGAAAAAAAAAATTATTTAGAAAAACCACTGTGATGTCTGACATAATGACATAGTAATATATTATAATCCTGAATGTAGGGCGAATTAAAAAAAAAATTGTTCTTTTTTTTAGCACTTCCGGAAAATTCCTGATCCTCAAAGCCTAAACACAAGTAAATTTATTTACAAATGTTGCTGAATAGTTCAGTAGCCAGCCAAATACTAATTGTTTTTATTAAGATGGTCATTTTTTTCCAAAACTTAATTTTTTTAGTAAATGGATTAATTCTTTGTAACTTAACTTGAAACACTTCTTTTTTGTGTTTTTTTTTGTTTGCTACTATCACTGAACAATGTTCCTATATAAACTTAGATAATTTTCTGACTTACAGCCTTGAAGGTGAAGCTGATGATGCGGCGGCCCATCAAGATGCTGGTGGACCAAGGCATCATGCCACGTAAGTGTTTGAACTTTTGGTTAAAGTTTGAGTCTCGGAAGAATGCTATTTCATATGCACACACACATTTGTGTTGGTGAAGTAAGTCATCTCTATCTCATCCACTTGATTTTTAACTCTTCTGTATTGAGGTAAGAAATTTTTGATTTATAATGATGGTATTGTGCAATTAACTGAAATAGTTTATTGATTCATTAAAATACTTAAAAAAAATAAACAATATGCATTCTTACCCCTGTATGTTTAGTTTATGCTATAGCTTAAATCATAATTTTCAGCAAGCTGAAATGTTTTATCTTTAACAAGTTGCTTACTATTTATATAAGTACACTGAAAGTGATTTGTCCAGCTGCATTTGGCTTACTGTAATTCCCCTAACTGCATTCAACCTAATGATGATGCTCCTAAGATGCAAGTTTTTTGAGCTGGAACAAGAAAACTGTTTTTTTGCATAACTTGGCTTTTCTTATAGCATTTACCTGAGTGCATTTTTTTCTAAAATAGAGTACTGGTTGTTGCTTAATTGACTTTTATGCTGTGCCTAGCTGCCTAGTTATATTTTTGCCCGTGAGTAAGCTTGAGTTGTACTCAAGTGATGGTTTTTAGATACGTGTCATGTTATTTCATACTCCTTTAATAGGAGTTATATTTGAATTGTCTCCAAAGAGATAAGAATGAGGGGAACGACTTGAGAAAATTGTGTTTTTTTCCTGTGACAGTTTACAGATTCTACATTTTAAAGATTGTTTTATATATTAAAAATTTTATGATTTATTTATTGTTTTAAAAATAATAATCATAAAATTCTGTATTAATTTATCAATATCAGTTGCAAACATAACATTGTAACTTATTGGTAACTCATTAAAAACTATTTGTGAATAATACATGAGCAATCAAAATATATACATTCTTATGAATTAATTGACTCAGAGAGAGGTATTGGATCTGGGTAGGATCTGAGTTCAAATTCTGGTCTGGCCATCCTTATTGCAAGTTTGTAACAAAATGTGCTGATAGTCAGACACATCTATATCCAGTATCTCTTTCCTAATATTAATTTTCATTTTCTTCAAACACAAAATGGTGGCTATCCTGGAAAAACTTAGGACAAAAATATAAGTGGATGTTATTTAGTCATTAAAAAGTAAATCTCATAGATTCATACTTGCAAACTATTACAGATCATTTTAAAGGAAAATTGTTTAAAAAATGGCATGTACCAGCACAAACTATTATGCACTAGAAAACAAGTTTTTGGCAGCCACGTTTTTGCCAATAGAGACCCTAGCCAATATTTTATGTTGATGAGAAAATAGTTTAGTGGAGTCCAAAAAGATGCTTATTAGAGACAGGAAAGTCTTGTTGTCAGTTATAAAGACTACAAAGTTATTTAGTTATAACTACAAAATATTTGGTTGGTTCCATGTTAGTAAATTATTTCATGGTGGCCAAAAAATTGTTTTCTTATGAGATAATCTAATTCTAAAAATATAACTGTTAATTGTAAAATACATTAGTGTAGAATAAATAAACATAATATTTTATATGAAGAAGTTCCCAAATTGTAATAAACATGGATTTACAGCATTCATTTTGTATGTCTCACAGAAAGTATTTTTTATTTTTAATAGTATTTGCAATTAGAAGGAATTTTATTGGTTAATGATTTGCTAGACAATACAAGGACAAACATACTTTAAGATAATGAAAATGTATTCCACACACTTTAACCAACTACCAAAAAGCACTGAAATTTTAAATAGTGTCAACATTTACTTTGTTTTATTCAAATTTTCTGTTATAAAACAAAACTTTTAGACGGTACTGCTATTAAATTTTCAGACTTACATCCCTAATGCATTTCTATTATTTTTTTTTATTATTATGGGTATTGCAAATTTATTGTACCTAACTTAAATATTTCTAATGATGACTACCTTAACTTCATTGACCTTACACTACACCATCTATACTACCACTGCTTTTGTCATGCACTTAAATACAGTAAACAAAAAATGTTCCTATTATTTGATGATGTAAATAAGTGAACCATCCTGTGTTGTTAAAATTACATTTTCCAAAGACATCATCTGATTTCTCTTTTATGAGAGTACAACACACATTAAATATGACTTGACAGTTTATGAAAGATGTTTAATTGTTTTATTAGCACAAAACATTGACCACTTATGAATGCTGTAGCAAACATTATAAAGATTCAGTTTATTTGCGTCGTATTATGACAGTTACTAGGCGTACAAATTAAATTCCTATTTCATGGAAATATAATCTTCTATGTAGATCTAGTTAGGGTTTATAATACATAATTTTTTATTTTTTCCTCTGGATTTTCAGACTATGTGAATATATATATTTTTTTTAAATTTTATATTTACTGGTGATTCTGTTTTTTTTTTATATCAAAAGACACAGACAACTAGATTCTTGAACCAAGATGTATGTGTATTTCAGCTTTAAAGACTCCTCCTGCATTCCACGAGCAGCGTCAGAAACTTGAACGAGCCAAGATGGGTGACCTGCTCAAGGCAAAAATCCAGCAAAGACCAAACAGACAAGATCTCGTCAACCAACACATCCTCGAAGGTGAATTTTTGTGCCCTGAATACGTAGCAACAAGCTTCATTACATTGTTTATATACGAGAAGATTATACACCAACTTTAAGGTGCGATTTTGCATGCCATGTTGATTTTTTTAATTTCTCATAAAGGCTGTTCCTTTTAATTAAACGCTACACCTCTCTTTCATTTATTGTTCTGTCTAAATTTTCAAGAGATATTTAGTAAGTGTGATGATATGGTGTAAAAAGTTGCACAAGTGATAACTATTACAAACACTTGCGTGACTTGTTACACCCACTTTATTACGCTGTTGAGAATATTTGTGTCAGAACAACAAATGCATGTGGGGTGTAGTCTTAAATTTATAGAAATAGCCCTTTACTTTTACTAATAAAGAGAAAATGAAAAAAAAAAAATCACTATAGAATTTGAGACCCCACCTTAACTGTCATGGGTCCAGGGGAATCCATAGAAACCAAGACCCCAGGTGCAAATAATTTGTCGGGCCCTATTATTTAAGGTAAAACTATTCAAACCTCAGAATTTATAGACATACGCATGCAAACGCACACACACACACACAGCTATATAAAGATTTTTATGGTTACTGTGGCCATAATTATGTACATTATCTGTGCCTATTGCATAACTTGGAAGATTCTCTAGGAATACTATTAACAATAGACTTGTAATTTTTGTCCTATCAAAGTAAAACCAAACATAAAGAACAATTCAGAAATTCAACCGGCCACTCCTTGTGTCAGGGACCCAAGGGATTTCCCCCTCCTGCCTCTTCTTGACTACCTTGCATAATGCCAGTTGAAAGCTTTAATATCATGCATGGGGGTATTTCTTTATATTTGTCTCTGTTTTTCTCCTGCAAAAATTAAATAAATCTTAATACCAAACTGAAATGATTCTCATGAAAATTAAATGTTATAAAATCATTTAATTTTTTGAAATATTTTAGACATTTCAAGAAAGCTATAATGCTTTGTATGATTAGAAAAATAATGCTGGTATTCAATGTTAAATTCAGTTGGATGGACCGGAATGATATGATTATTTGTTTTGGTAGTGAGCAGATTAATGAAGCTACTTCTTTAAATAGCCTGGAATATTAATATTGGATGAAGATATTATTTCATTCCCTAGATAATTCAGGGCTGATCAAATTAAAGTTGGTTTTTGGTCATCTGTAATGGTAGCTCTTCAAAAATTAAAACAGACTGTACATTAATTTTAGTAAATGAAATGTCTTGAAACTTGCATGATGTAATTGTAATGGCAATGTCTGCCTTCATAAATGAAATGTTTTTGATTGCAGATGCTCATGTGGATCCTTCCATTGCGGAAAAGCAGCGCATGTTAAAGAAAGCTCGTCTAGCTGATACGTTGAATGACCAGCTGTCACATAGACCGGGTCCTCTAGAACTAATCCAAAAGAACATTCTGCACACAGAAGAGCCCATTGAACGAGCTGTAAAAGGTGAGTAAGGTCTTCCATTTTATTGTATTTTAATTTTGTTATTATTCTTATATCATTGATTATAAAATAGTTTCTGTGCCCTGTATTCTTAATATGTTTCATATTATCAAAGTTGGAGAATCTAAATTTTGGTACATTTAATAATTTTTCTATGATGCGTTCAACCAGATTTGCAGTGAAAGTTAGACGACTCTTGTTAAATGTGCCGCAGAGGGGGTGATCCCATTCAAGCCAACGTGCGAGGGACAACTGACAAAGCCTCAGCACCCAGACCACTACGTTACATTCGAAGATGACTCGCAGAGCTCAGAAGGTGGGCAGTCGCCGCTGCAGACACAGCCATCGACGGGACTCCCAGGGCTGCGAACGCCCACAGATGTTCTGGAGGCTGCTGCGGCTTCGGCGGGCATCGTGACGGTCGCGCTCACCGTTCCGACGTCGGGCGGGGCAGTGGTGGTGACGTCCCCTGCCCCCGGCTACCCCCGTACACCCTCCGCCGACCAGCCGGCCGCCACCATGACCTTCGCCGACCTCTGCCACAGCGTGGTGTCGCCGGGGGCCGTCTTGCCCCTCGCCCCCGCCCCCAGCCCCGTGAGCCTCAGCTCGGCCGCCTCCAGCCTCAGCCCGCTCAGCTCCGTGTCGTCCCCGCCCCCCGCCTGCGCCCTCGCCGTCACCCCCCGCCCCTCCCCCGTCGCCTCCTCCCAGCGCTCCGACGCGCCCGGCAAGGACAAGAACCGCAAGAAGTCCAAGAGCAAGACCCAGCCCAAGACCAGGACCATCAAGTTCCACGAGTACAAGGGCCCGCCGAATGCTCACAAGAGCAGCTCCATCAGCTCCTCGCCGGTCGAAACCCCGTACGAGATCTTGCTGCAGCAGCAGAAGCTGTTTCTCCAGTGGCAACTAGAATGGCAGCACAAGGTAGGTCTCTCGTTGGAATAGTCTCTGACTAGGTGGCATTTTACTGAGTGGTATTGCAAAAGATGAAATTTATGTAATTATTTTGTTGTTTTTATTGGCTGCACTAACTAATTTATGCAATTTGCTGATTGAATTATTTTTTTGTGTTAACACTCACAGCCAGATGTCCAAGAGGATAGCATTTTTCAGGCCTGTTTTACATGATTGCTCATCCCCAATCATGTCTGAAAAGAGGAGTAAAAATATTATCTTTGACATATAAGTAGACAGGAAATCATGAACGCGTGAAGCGTGCCGTTCTGACAGGACGGGGTGCTGTGTGGTGTCGCAGTATCCACAGATCATCCTGCCGGCGGGCCAGAAGCCCCTGCAGGTGACGGCAGCCGGCGGCGACCTGTCGAGCTTGATAGCCGTGGCGTCTCCCTCCCCGCGGGTGACGAGCCCCGGCCCTCTGGTGCCCACGGCGGTGACAGTGCTGCCCCAGCCGGCGACCCCGGAGCAGCAGCCTGCCCCCGCTACGCCTGCACCGGTGTTCAGAGTGCCCGGCAAGCTGGAGGACATGAAGGGTGAGTCTTATGGTTGGCATGTTCCTTTAAGGGCCCCGCATCCCAGGGCACCATACGGTGTGCAGAGTTTCAGATAAAACTGCTCCAGATATCCAAGTGGTGTCTGTTTACAAAAATTATTTAACATTACACTCAAGGCAAATGAATAGTTAAATAGCTTCCTTTTAAAACTGTATTTTTATAAGAGGAAAATGGCGAAAACACGTGTTTCGGAAAAAGTTTTAGTAATGGAACACCTAGTACGGATTTCTTTGAAAGCACCCAACGGTCTTTCGTTACACCTTTATCTTCATTTATCCGCTATATGTTATGTTTACCAATTGAACCTCGTAGTTTACCTATGCACGATGAGAAGACTGCACACCAATTTAAAGCCTTGTGCTGAGAGGCGATACAGTGATTGAAACACCAGTGAGCATCGTACTTATCCCGCCTCACTAGCACAAACACACTCCTGATAGGCAGACGCCTTGATAATATTGAAAATGATAAGGTGAGAAGAGTGTCAATTTTGTTGTTTTCTATTAAAGATCCTAATGGGAAACCCAAAATTATGACACTCAACCATTTACGAGTGAATACTTACATATTTTTCTCCCAACCTAAAAGATAGAATATAGTATGTAGGTAGACTGATATGAAAACGGTTGAGAATCAGTCCTTTAGTAACGAAAATGTTCTTGGCTGCAAATAGACATAATTTACCAGAAACTTAAGCTGTTTCATATTTGGTTCATTTTAACTTGCCACAATTTAGATGGAAATGTTGATAGTAAATTTTTTTTCTTTTCTTTCTAAATTAAATATATTTATAATATTAATACTAAAATTACTTTTAATCTCTTTTTTTTGTTTACCTAATCTACGTTTATGGTGTCATGATACTATCGTGGTATTTTAGTCCCAAGCTTGGCATTAAGTATTTTATGTTATTTTATGTTATTCATATATGTAAGTAAGAACTTATTTTAAAGAATCGACTTTTTGAGAATAATAATTATCAGGTAAAAAAAAAAAAGTATTGTAACAGTTTTAAAGCAAAGTAATGATGGAATGATGAATAATGGAATCATGTACACTTTTATAGTATTGTTTAGCACAAACATCTTTGAAAACAGTGTTTCTCAGGGCCATGCGCACAGTGAAAAGGCTTCATTTAGGGAAATAGGGGTAGTTTTTTCTCTACTTTTTATATTTTATTTTATTTTTTAATTCTCAGGTAGACAGTATCTTTCCTCGTGTTTAGAAGAACAAGTGTGCAATATTTCATCAAGTCCAGAATAATATATAGATTAGTATTAAAAACAAATCCAAAGCCATTCTTCTTAATATACATATCATTTTGATAATTTTTTATTGCAGTGAGCGATTTGAAGGCGGAATTGAAGCGCCGCAATCTGCCGGTGTCCGGATCAAAACCCCAGCTGATAGAGCGTCTGAAGCCGTTCAGCGACAGTTCTTGCTCCCAGCAGTCTCCGCTGCAGTCCGGCGACTGCAGTGGGCCGGTCGGCTCCCCACCCGCAACCAGTACCATTCCAGTGGCCCATGTGGGCCACGTCGTCATGGACGCTCCGGGGAGCGTCATGAGCGAGGATTCCCTGTCTGGTGAGCTTGCAGTCACCCGCCGTACCGAGCCACGTCACGCAACTGGACTTGCTTTCAGGAGGACTTCAATTCAAATCCTGGCTGGTGTTCCTGATTTTTGTTTCTCATGGTTTCCCGAAATCAGTCCTGTCCAATGCAGTGATGTCCTCTCATTATGTCATTGCCAATTCCTTCCTCAATTCCCCTGATTTCTATGGATTATGCCCGTCACAAATGACCTCATCTGTGATATGCGTGATTAAAATAATTAAACTCAACCACCATATTGAGCCTTAATCTGGAGTCACAATGCCACAACAGGCACGTCACGACTTGCTCAGTAGCCAATGAAATACAAGGTCTCCGTGATGTTAACTTGAAAAAATACGCACCCTGACGGCCTGTAATAAATTAAATATAATTCTAATTTTTTAATGTCTTGCCGTACAATGGAATGCCAAACGGAAACCTTACAAAACTAAACTTCAAATATATTTACCTTCTTGGTAAATGTTTACTCACTCGCTCGCTCGCTCTGATATCACTTCAGTTTAGCTTATATTACTTTTCTGCTTTTTCCTTCCTGCTTTTGCTTCCTGAAAGGTTCTTGGTTCATTTGAGCCACTTCTATGGTAATACACTGTCAAGGAAGAACCATGTACTGGGAAGGTGGAGGTTGATACTTCTAGGATTACCTTTCTGGCCATGAATGCTGCAGGCATGGCCCCCACATTCGATTATGGGCCCTAGACCCAGAATGGAAACGGGTCCCCCCCCTTCCCCAACCCAATATTACAGTCACGTGCTACATTATAATTGCATGGTTATTTCTTACCTACACTCTTTTTAGAATATTATTTATCCTGAAAATACAGGATATAATTATGGTTACTATTTTATAAGTCCAATTTAAGCTTTATTTAAAAAATTATTTTACTTTAAAATAACCATGGCGAGAATGTATATTTATTTCACACAGAGATAAAAATGAAAATAGTTACAGTGGGCCGGGCCCTGGACCCAGGGGTCCACCCAGCCCCACCTGTGTGGGAGCCATGGTTGCAGGAGCAGTACAGTGATTAATTAAAAATGTTTTTTTCTTTATTTTATGATGTTAAGACCTGCTGCAAGGTTGGGACAGGTTGTAATTATTACTGCTTCATTATGTATTCCTATTTTATTGTTAATGTATATTGTTTTTTTCACACAAGTTGATGTTTTACTAATGGTGAAACCTCAGTGGTATCAGATTTTCAGTAAAGTTAGACCCAGACCCATTGTGGTGGCTTTTCTTGGGGTTTCTCCCCTCGTATTTCTTTCCATCAGTATCTCGTTCTCATCTCCTGACACCTAGACGTCTGTAAGGAAACCTGGTGTCGATGACTGCGGGGTTCAGTGACCGGACCGCGGTGGTGTGTTTGCGTGGAAGGCATGGCGATGGAGGTGCCAGTGTCGCCGCCCAGCCAGCAGATGTCCCTGCTGGTGGAGGGCTCGCTGGGAGACGACGATGCCAGCGGCCTCCCTGACCTGTCGCCCTCCCCGCCCTCCCAGCAGCAGGCGTCGCCCGAAGGCTCGCTCGACGTGGACATGGACACCGGCGACGACACGGCTCTGCTGCTGTCCCCGTCACCCTCCCCGCAGGACGACCTCATCAGGTACACTCCGCCCCAGCTCTCACTAGCTTCTATACTCGTGAGAGCTACCGACCAGCAGGAAAAAATAATGGATGACTACAGTGGTCCATGAAAGTGCCCAAAACTAATTGCTGTGGCGAACCTTAAAAAATATTTAATACGTAATTTGTGCTGTAAGCTGAGAGCTTGATGTTAGAAAAACCAACAAGATGACAAAGCCTGATACCACCATAAGCCAGATTTGTTTAGTCTTTGGTTTGCAGTTGTTAACTGTCATTTGGGCATTGAAATTTTTGTTAATGTGCGTGTTGGAATTTCAGTGCATACAACACAGCTATGCATGGTGAGACATTCTTTCAAAGAATGTCTCTAAACATAGATTAATAAATATTTAAACTTATAGGACTGCATTATCAATGTGAAGTTAATTATTGAGAATTGTCTCTAATACATTATAATTACATTAATATACATTATATTATTATTATGTTGGTTTTACAGTCGAGATACCAGAAAAACGTTTATGACACCATTGAGTAAACTTTTAATTATTTATCATTAGATCATTGTAGAAAATTTAATTTATTTAAATAAATTCTGCTTCCCAGAGATCAACAGCGGAAGATAGAGGAGTTGCAACGAGAGTTGCTGCGGTCGCAACTGCAGCTCCAACAGATAAAGTGCGGCACGAAGGTAGCATCCCAGCAGAAAACGAAGGTAAACCACGTTGGGGTTCCATCAGTGCCAAACGGCGTGGTGATGGAGCCAGGTGTGATGACGGCCAAGCAGAGTCAGAAGCTAGTGCTGCAGCAGCTACAGAACAAGATTCAGCAGCAACAGCTGCAGGTGCAGTTGCAACAGCTGCAGAACTTGCAGGAACAGCAGCAACAAGCCATATTCCAGCAGCAGCAGCAGCAGCAACAACAGCAGCAACAACAGCAGCAACAGCAGCAACAACAACAACAACAACAACAACAACAACAACAGAGGGCACAGCAACAGCAGGTGAATAGTTTCATACTTCTTTATACCCATTAATTTACCTGGGTACCACTTGTCACCAGTTTACCTTCCACAACTCAAATTTTGACAAGAATATTTGTATATGAATATTTTTCAGTGGAAGCTTTGGTTAATTGCTGCTTTTGTACTGCATTATGCATTATGCCCTCTTTTTTTAACCTCAGCCTGTTCTTCATCTTCTATGCCACTTTCAATTACTGTTTAGGTTCAATCTTTAAGGGGCCCGTATAGTCGGGGTGTATGTGTGTTAGTGAGGCGGGATGATAAGCGAGATGCTCACTGGTGCTTCTAGCGCGGTGTCGCCTCTAAGCGCAAGGCTCTGAACTGGCACGCAATCTTCTCGTCGTCCATAAGACAATTGTTAAATTTGAGCGGTGACTGTAAAATTATATGACATAGAAATGAAGATAAAAGTATAATGCAAGTTCCTTAAATGCTTTCGAGAATCTGTACTGGTTGCTTTATGCCTAAAAATTACTCTGAAAACATGCCTTTTAGCCATTTTAACTCTTCTAAAAATACGGTTTTAAAACCTAATCTGAAATCAAAAGTACTTTTTGGCCCTCAGCATTTTCTTAAATGCTTTTCGTAAACAGATCCCACACGGATATCTTGAGTAGTTTTAAAATTGTATTGGTTTTTCCTGAAACTGTGCACACCGTATGTATATCCAGGCAGACGACACCTTTAAGTGCTGAATCTTTGGCACAAAAAATAACAAATAGAACTGGTAACAGCATTTTGGGATATGACTAAAATATTTGGCATAGTTTTGTCTGTCTCTCGGGTTTCTTTTACATATTACTTTCATATTTTCTTATTTGTTAAACATGTCAGACATTTTATGCCTGCCCTCTCACTTAAATATTTACTTAGTACTTTATTTTATTAAAAAATAAAATATGTAGCTTATTGACTGAACCAGACATCTTGCCACCTCTGACTTGTTGATAAGCTGTACCAGACACACCGTTAGCAAGTCTACCATGCCAAAATATGACTGGCAGAGTTTAGTAACTGCAGGAGGGTACAAAGAATTTCATTTCAGGAGGGAGAGTGATAGAACCACTTTGCCTACTATTTGCTTTCAAATTCTTTCTTTTGTAGGTAGGCTGATAGAATTTTTTAAGGTTATGAAGGAGGGGAGAATATATCAACCCTCCGCAAGTCCTTCACCCTGCGTACGCCCGTGAGTGAATATACCGTTGTATCATTTAACCGTGCTTGGGAGTTAAATATGTACCTGGCAGGGCCCAGGGTATAATTTTATCAGGCCTCCTCCTCATTACTTAATTAATGTACATTTTTTGAAACCCCAATTTGAAAAACAATTGATTATAGAGTAAAACTAAAAGTTACGTTGGCCATAATTGCAATTGTAAATGTGATCTGGAAAAACATTAGAAGTATAAAATCAAAATGCATATAACTTGTAGGTTTCCAATTAATTTTATAATTATATGTAAACTGTAAGAATCAGTAAGAGTTAAGGTTTAATTTTCTGTCCTTATGTTAAAGTGAAATGTACTAATAAAAAATGTATGCAACATT
The DNA here is from genome assembly GCF_032445375.1 of Bacillus rossius redtenbacheri. NCBI lineage: Eukaryota > Metazoa > Arthropoda > Insecta > Phasmatodea > Bacillidae > Bacillus > Bacillus rossius. Next base: position 115,105,599 of record NC_086330.1, on the reverse strand, counting down.
CCTCATATTTATTTATTGCAACTTGCAGGTTGTCAGTGTCAAGGCCAACTTGGCTGCATTCCTTCAAAATCAAAACCAGAACCAGTTGCTGCTGCAGCAGCAGCAGCAGCAGCAGCAGCAGCAGCAGCAGCAGCAGCAGGCTGTAAGCAATGCAAGCAACAAGCTGTCCTCGAAGAAGTCCAGCAGTGGTGTATTGCCAGCTCAGAGCATCGTGCTGGGGCGGAAGCAAGCTGCCATAGTTCTTAACCAGTTGAAACTACACCAGCAGAAGGGGAATGCAGCAAACATGAATGGCATCATATCCCGTCACAGGTAACCTTCCCGAATGTGCTTTTGAGGTGATTTGTGTTGGTGTTGCTCTAGTCACAAGTTTCAGATGTCATAACTGTAACCACAGTAGATTCATTGATGTCTCAAATCTTTTACTTACAATTTTTTTTAAATGAAAGAATTTGTTAAGAGGCTGAAATTTCACAAACTTTCATGGCAGTTAGAAAAACATGTTTTTACGTACTGGTGTTTTGATAACATAATAATATAAGTTCCATGCTATGGTGGTACAGACAAGTATCATTAACACAAACTTGAAGGGACCATAATGTTGGCACTTTTTAATAACGAGGTTTGTATTAACCAAACTAATACAAAGTTAGTTTAAACTCAACTGTCAAACAAACAGTTTTAAAAATTACGTACAAAGAGACATACCTTGATTTTGAATTTTTAATTTGTAAGGTTGTTTTCCCCATTGTATGCTGAGCAAGTGAGATGGCATCAGTATTATTTTAGTTGAAACTTCACTTTGTTCTTTTCATTTTTGGATATTTTGTACTAACTGTCCTTTAATAGTTTTACATTATATATATATGTTATTGTATACTCTTGGGACATAAACAGTTTGTGTTTCATAATTATCTTATTTTGTATCAAACAAACTGATTAGTGTTATAATTCGTATGTATCTTATTTCTGTGAACTGTAAAAACATTTTGCTTTTAACAGGGTTTTTATTAACAAGGTTACATTTTATAGTGAACTCTCTTTTTTATACCTTATTTATGTAAAATCAGGATTATGTATATAATGCATTTTTATGGTTCTTCAAAAATAAAGTATATTCACACAAAGATATTGTTTCTTTACCATTTTTACTGTTGACTTAATGTGTGCATGTGTATTTATAATAACCTATATTAATGTGTTTGGAAAGAAAAGGAGGCTTGGAAAGGTAAACTTTTCCATATAATATGTGAAGTGAGTTAATGCGCTCAGTCATGTTCCAAAGGTAATCCAGTAAAATGAAAATTATTTGGCCAGCATAAACTTTGTGTTCCATTCAAGTGTTTTGTTATTACGGTTGCAGGACCGCTTCACTGCCAAACTTCATCGGTTCGTTTGTGATGCAACAGCCCTTACCCGATAGTCAGCAGACAGCCGAAGCACAGTTCCTGATCGGCAAACCTCCCCCTCAGTATGAGGAAGCTGCTAAAGTGCTCAAGATCAAACAGGTATTGCTGGACAATTTTGTCTCATTAAAAATGTGTTTACATACTAATAGGTACGACAAACAATATTATAGTTGAGTTTTTATAAACCATACATGCACTCAAAAAATAACATATGGTACTCAGATACATTAATTTTACATTAGTAAGGTTGTACTCAGGAAAATATGAAAATGTTTGTAAAAATTTTTATTTCTTTCTTTTTGATTTATATTGTACATTAAAAATCAATCAGGATTGTAGTTTACCAATGGCCAGTACTTTATTTATATACGGTTGGATTTTTTTGGTTACCCCTCCGTTATACATTAATTTTTACTTGCCTTTTTTTTATGGGATTCAAATGTGAATCATTTTTATTAGTGGTTTCAGCTACTGGTCAGATCTGCTTAGTTATAGTATGTGAATACTTTTGAATTATGTCCTTTTGAAGCTTTGATACAAAAATTTTATTATTATTTTCGTGATGATTCTTGATAGATGCTAACTGGAATCTCAAGTTGTGTTACGAGGTGTCAAAATTCCGTGCAAGTGTATTATTTTGCTGGTAAGGGTGCTATACAGATCATTGTTATATATATCAGCTGCAGAAGTCTCTGCCAATTAGTTAGAGGAGCTTTGTGAGTTTACCGTGGCATGTCTCACTGTCATATGTGTCGTGCGCTTCTTGCTTGCCGACAGGAGACCCCCAGCACCAGCTCGTCCAAGAGCAACAACGGCAGCAAACAGAAGAACGTCAAGAGCCAGATCGTGGACGACGTGCTGGAGATCCTGATCAAGAACGGAGAGTTGCCTCCGAGCGCGGCCCAGGACCCGGCCACGCCGACCACTCCGGGCCGCTCGCTGCCCCAGGGCCTGGTGTTCTCCCCCGCCGCCGACTCCTCCCCGCCCGCCCCTCCTCCCCCGCCCCCTCCGCCCCTCCCCCACTCAACGTTCGCCATCACGCTGCCCACCAGCATCCCGGCGAGAGCGGCGGACCCACCTGCCGCCACCTTCGGTGTTAACTTCGCAGGGACGGACACCTTGGACTTCATCCTTAATGGGGGCGACGCGGAAGCCGTCAACTCCGTGATGGAGGACGGCCACTTGGCCTCCGCCGACCTTCACGCAGCCTCGGGCTTCGACCTGAAGGAGCTCGGCTTGGACCTGGAGACGCTTGACCCCATGGACTTCGGCCAGCTTGACTGTGGGGACATCGCGGGACCCGACTCGGTGAAGCTGGAGCATTCGGACCTCCTGAACACGGTGACCGACATGGAGGTGGGTGGCGGGGATCCCTCGACGAGGCAGGAGGAGGCACCCATCCATGACCAGCTGATCAACCATCAGGAGCTGATGGACATCGGAGAGATGCCGATGGACATGGACGATTCTGACTGGCTCGAGTGCCTCATGCCGTCTGACGTGACTGCTAACACGGGCGTGGACAGCAGCTCGGGGATGATGCAAGCGCATCACGAGATCACTGCCCCTTGTAACATCAACGACTACAACTTCAACCAGACCCATGTTGATCTGGATCCCTATGACCCTTTGCTTTCGAACAGTCAAGATCCCTTCGACCTTTTCAACATTGAAGAATCCGAATTCAAACTCACCGGTGATTTGAACTCTGCACTAGGTTGGGACAAAATAAACTTTGCTACTTAACGTATGTGTCGATCTGTTTTCGATGAAATTTTTCGGTGTGCAATAGTGTGTGCATAGTGATCAACATCAAAACCTAAGAAACACTTGTGTTTAGTGAATTCAGATGGCGATGTTGCTTAATCCGACCATTGAAGAAATGAGCCATGATATTGCAGTGTTTCATGGTTTGTGATTGACTTTCGGTAATCATAGTGAAATAATATGAATTATTTTATAGGAAATGGTCATGGGATTGTGCAGTGTACAAGCTTCCACTTAATGAACGCCAAAGCCGTAAGTAAATAACAGTTTCTTGGCGGTATCATCTATGAAAATTTAGTGCCTTAAAATGTTTGTCAGATTGATGGCACTTCCCAGTATCTGGAATAGATTGCCATAACCTGATACGTCTTCAGCATCTGGAATACGGACCACCATGTTGAGCAAAAAACATAAATAATAAAAAGGATGGTACTGTTATTCAAAGCAAGGAGCATAAAGGCAAAATCATTAGAATGAAGGACCACTATTAACAAAATTACTCAATGTTTTTTAGAATAAGATTTGACTCAGAATTCTCCTAAATTATTATTAAAAAATGTAATATATATTTCACATCATCATCATCATCATCATAGTAAGAATTCTATTGATGTATTTGTTCATCAAGTAGTTGGTACTTTATGATGTTACAAATTGTAGTTATCATTTAGTATTGAAAGTAGTTATGGCAGATTGATTCAAATACTTGGAGAATAAAACAACTATTAGTAGCAAAACAGGTAAAAATCATTATTTCTTGTAATTTATGATTTTTAAATTTTAACTGCTTCATCCATCACACTTAATAGAAGTCATTATAATATTGTGTCACACATGCATATCATTGGGCTTTACCGTACATTACATAATAATCAAAAACACATTAATGAATTTTACATGTTAATAATCCAAGAACATGAGTTAATTTTAATTTGTCAGAATACTGAAACACAAGCAGAGACACCATTGCACAGGAATTATTTGCTTTCTAAATAAAAGAACTTGCTACAAAGAACTTGGAAGGTTTTGTGAAAAGGTCAGGCTAAAAAGTATCTTAATTTTGCAGTGGGCCAAGTTTGTAATGAGTTGTGACGTGTGTTCATAATTTTATCACACGTTTCATATTTGTAACTGTTGAAGCAAATTTGGTATGTTAAAAAACATTTTATCTCCCTCTCCAAATAATTTTAAACATTTATTTATATATTTATTTATTTTTAGTTTATGTTATGATGGCTTTATTATTTTTTCCATTTTAATTTGATTCTTCCTGTTACTTGAAATAATTTTTTTTACTAATCAAGTTAGTCATGTTATACGTTAAAATATGATCAACCGTTTCTTTTTAGGGTTGTTTTAAACAGTTACTTTAGGGGTGCATTACTCTGACTTTGCAGATGTCTCATCAAGTTTTTAGACAAAATTAAATTATATTAATAAAGTGACCAATCATAAAATTATTTTTCAAAATGTGTGTTTTGAAATGAACGGAAACATATATTTCACATCAAAACAAAATCTATGTAGATTATTATTTTTTTTTAAAAAAAAAGTTGATCTCAAAATTATGAAATTATTTTTTAGCCGCTGGACAGTATTTATTATTTGAATTCATAATAAATATGAATTCCTAACCTGTTGTGAACTTTTAGTTCTTATAGATAGATATTTTGTATTATTTACTAGGGAGTCATTTATTTTTAATCAAGAATTAATTAGTTTTAAAATATTTCAAGTCAATGTAAAATATCTAATTTTGCATCATATTGCAAAACAAAACAAAAAAACCTGAAATTTTAACTTTAAAAGTATAAATGTTCCTAACAATTGTTTTCATAATTTTAACATTAGTTCTTATGTGTAGCAATATTATTCTCATTCTTTGAGGAAACTCTGTTAAGATTTTTCTAAGGCTGTGATGTTCAATAAATAGCACATAACACATCAAGAAACCTGCTTCTCCTGAGGTTAATATAATGATCAGAGTTGTACTAAACATGCCTTTAGTCTTAACTCATTGTAGGTTACCAGGAGCAACATATTGCAACCAAGGTGTAATGATTGTGTAATGTTGTTTCAGCTCATTAATTTTATCTACTTTTGTTGAAACAGAAAGATAATACTACTTCAGATAAGTACTTAATTAATGATTACCTTTGTCAGCATGCACAGTGTGCTGTACTATACCACTAAAAGAAGGCCAGCATCTACAATAGTGGCTCTGCTTCTGAACAGCTAACGCATGTCACAAACATAATTGCTGAAACTATTTGAAGTTTTTATCTGTAATAATTTGGTGAAATGACACATTTGATTGTTCTTACAAATTTATTGCCATAACCTTCTCAGCCATATCAGTCGTCCATCTGGTCGGATTACTGACAAAGTACCTGTTTCTGAACTTCTCTAGAGTGCAGAAACAAGGAGAGATTAAACATTGCATTTTTTTTTACTTTTCCAGTTTTAGATATTTTTATTTTTTATTGGCCTTTTATTATTTTCACAAATATTTTTCTTGAAAGAAAAATCATATGCTGTATTTTACAGAGCTAGTTAAGGAACAAAGTTAGTGTTTTAATTCCAGTATTGCAGGATTTCCCTTTTTTTAATTATGTAAATTATTTTATTTTAAACATATATTTAATTTGTGTGATTGGGATATTTTATAGTAAATTTTTTCCACATAGTGGTCAATATATTGTATGGCAACCCACTACTTAGGTAATCCCACTTTTGGTATTGGCTGAAAAAGAGTTCTCCAAGTATTGATGGATAATGCTGTATGTAAAAAAAACTATGCACAAGGCCATTTAAATAAACATTTCTATTATTGTTTGTGTAAACTGTGAATATTTTATTCATACATGCATACATATTATAAACTGTGCTGCCCAAAGGCTTTTATACTGAAAAAATGTGTGTAGTCACAACTCAGAAGTCCTAGTTGCTCTCCACGTAGATTGTTCATAATATGTATTTTACGTTTCCATACATTTTGAAGTGTGAATATTATCTGTAGGGGTGCTATATTTATAGATCTGGATGTGTGCTTACCTCAGTAACATTATCATCCGGGCTCGTGTTGGTGTATCTCAGTATGCGTGAGCTGTAGTGTTATGGCATTGGTTAGCTTTCATATTGAACTTAATTTGTAGCATCGAGGCATTAAAAGCATTAAATGCTGTTTTCTGACCATTTCAAGTTTCTGGTGCATTGTAAATATTAAGAATGCTAATGAATTCGGGTGGAGAGCTCTAAAGCAATGCAGTTGTATTGAGATAACACTTGTGCACTTTTCAAATTATTTTCTTAGCCTATCAGAGAGCTGGGAGACAAAAACAACCATGATGTTCATCAATATGTAATTAAAGGATTTCCTGCAAAAAACCGTTTTGTCCACTTTTGGTCAAAAATGAGTAAGTGTATGTGTGTTATGTAAACCAGATCTTTGCCAACTTATTTGAATGTGCATGGTTGTTTGCCAATAAACACTATGTGTTTGGAGCAAGAATCAGGCATTGTTACTCAGAACTTACAGTTCTGGACTTTACTATTTCTTGCCGCAAATCTCCCAATTATTCTCCATACAAAAGTGGACTGCTAAAAAATGTTTTGGGTTCACTTACAGTGGTATGATTTATAATTTATTAAAATTATAAAAAAAAAATTCCCAACTCTTTTATTTGTTGCATTTAGACCAGTTACTGTTAAAATGACAATTACAGCAAATAGACTGCATAAAAAGTGGTCCTTCAAAATACGTTCTCAAAACTATTGCCATTACATTCAGGTATGATGGTTTACAAGAAGTAGAAAAGAAAACAAAACCTAGGGTAATTTACCTTTACCACTGTCATTTAAATTAATTTTTGTGTTAGTGACATTCCATGTATGAGAAACAATAAGCTTTATAGCAAATTGTACTGTTAGCTTACTTTTGCAACTAACGATCATTGTCAAAGTGATAAACCGACCACACTCGTTAAGATGCAGCAGATTTTGAACAAAAATAACACTTTAAAATTTTTAAACACCTATTTCATCAAAGTGTTCTGACTTTTTATCCCAAAAATTATTTCTTAAATTTTTCTGTTACAAATTGCAGGGAAGCAATAACCCTGATGATTTAGACACCAGTTTTTAATTTAATGTAAATATTTATTAAAATCAAATCATTTCCAATAGTTGTGGCATTTAATACCAACTCGTATTCATGTACATTAAATGATGCTGTACATTATGTACAATATACATTCCAAAAACAACTGCTCATTTGCATGTGTAAGAACTAAAACTCTGTGAAGTGCTCATTTGCTGTAACGTGTGTGTCATCTCGTTACACGTGAAGGAACTGTTGAAAGCTACAGAATCTGTTGCATCTGCCAGACCAACTTTTTCATAAGGCGCTTGAGTCTTCGATCGTTAGTGTTGCTGTATATTGTTGCGTGTTTTGTTTGTTGTTATATCGCAGTCCAGTTATGCAATTGTACTTTCCATTTGTTAGAACAATGCATATTTGTGTGCTTAAATGTACAATACTATACCATAGCAGCAAATTTACTTTTTTTTTTTTTGGTGCTATGATACGGTTTTAAGTTGATCAGTTTTTATTTTGATTGCAAAATAAAGTGTGTGTTATTAATTAGTAAGAATTCTAAGAAGTCTTTGTTTTATAAATATTTATGTTGATAATTATTAGCAAGTAAATTCAAAGAACAGATGTTTTAAAAAAAAGTTTTCAATTGTGACACACACTGAACGAGGTTGTTTGAAAGATATGTGAATGTGTGAGATAATAGTACAGCGGATATAGTATACTTAATAGATTGTGTACCAAATTCATGTGCTAGATATTTTTAAATAATTTGTTATCTTAGATATTTTTTTTTCCAAATTTTATTTGTTTTTAAAAAGATCTATGGCAGGGCAAGAGGGAAGGAGACGGGTGTATATGGTTGCATATTTAGCTCAAATGCCATTTTACTTCTGTCGGTGCTCTTTAACAGTGTTATTTTTTTTATGAAGCTATATTGTTTTTATTTACTTAAGATTTTAAGAAGGAAGTTGACAAATACATAATTGTTTGTAAAAAGGCAGGTTGATCACAATTGATTCGTGGTAATGGCTATAACTGTTGCGGCTATATTTAAAATAGGTACTTTTAATTTTTTTTTATATAGATAAGTGTTGAGGCCTGATTAAAAGATGGCAAAACTTGTTTCTTGTCTCAAAGGTGGTGGAACTGTGAGATTGTCAACCAAACATTGATTACCAAATGTATAATAATTCTTGAAAGGTATAAAACACCAAGGCCCACTGCTGTTCACTATCAATTAGTACACAGATTACTGTTCTATGAATATCAATAGCTGAAATACAACTTACAAGTGGTGTGGTAGGAACATGCTTAAAAGCCGATTTCAGTTTGAATTCCAAATTCTGAAGTTTACTATTTACCCTAATCATTTCTACAGAAATTTCAATTTATTTCTGTAACAAAATTGTAGAAAATACATATTTTTGCCTTGTTTTCTTTTTTTCTACCTTACTGTGTTCCTTTAAAGGATTCATTCACGATGAATCACTATGTTGCATATGTTTTAATGCTGAGGAATACTGTCTGTACCACTTAATTTTGAAAAATAAACTAAATATAATTTTTAAAAGTATCAGGATATTTTCACCTACCACAGAGATACAAAATGTAAATATCACTAGTAATCTTGTGTACTAAATCTCAACACAGCTGAAGCTTTCAGCTGCCAATTTTGAGCCGGAATATTTTTTTAACGCATGGGGTTTTGTTTTATCATGTAGTTATTGTTCATATTATTGTGCCTTTCGTGTCTATCACACATGTGTTAGATGAGTGGCCTGCAAAGTAATAACTTAATAAGCTATTTAGGTTTACAGGCTTTGCTTAAGTAATGCCAGACTGAAATAGAAACAAATGAGCAGAGAATATGTATACATTTTAATTTTAGAGTAGCTATGCCACTTGCATTGTGTAAATTGTGTTGTCTAACACCAGAAAAGTTCTCCATATGTTTTTGCATCTTCTATAGTTCTTAAATTTATGACTTCAACTTTTTTTTTTTATAATGTGAACAGTTTTTGGCCCTAATTTTGTCAAACCTTCTTTACAAGTTTCTTCTTTACAAGTTCACTGTGGTAAAACACTTCTGACATTTTAAGTTTGTCTCCTTAACATGTTCTGGATTTTTCTGTAAAATTTGTTCTAATCTCCACCATCCTAAAGTGTGGTCACATATGCTAGATAATTCCATAATTGCTGAACCTTAATAAGTCATACATATTTATCCTCTACTTCTGCTTCAGGTTACACAGTGATGAAACATTTTTAATAAAGTGCTTAATTGTTGTTCTGAGGAAGAGACTAATGTTGATAATGTTGATTATTTGTTGAATTATTATTACTATGTTATTAAAGTCCATTGAATCTTGTAACATAAGCCCTATCAACCTATCATAAGTTATCCTATAAATGCTATTTCAATGAAAATTCACTGCACTAGTGGTTGTGGTGGGAAAGTCGAAGCAATAACTGCACTAAGCTAGCAAAGGCCAGAAGAGATTAGTTAAGGCTTAAAGCAACAAGATAAAGTGAAATGCAGAGTTAAAATAATTTGTGAAGTCAGCCGTTGCCTCGAAAAATAACGGAAAAAAGATTAGCTCCAGTTGCAGATTCGAGAGAATAAGGTGGAAACAGTTGTGATAGTATGTACAATGTAGATCAAGTGGCTGACAACCAACCTTAAAAGTTAAATGTAGGTACTTGAAGGTATAGAGATCTATGTGTTTGTGTACCCCAGCTCATTTTTGTTTAGCTGCTACTACTAAATTTGTCTATTTGTGTTTGCATGTTTACCATGACCATATAAGGATTGGGACCAGATAGAAGTGACAAGACAAAGGTACAATACATTTGAAGTTTCCTAATCAAATTAATTTCTAAAGTTACTTTAAATTAAATACTTGTACATAAATATTTGAGGAAGAGTAGGCTAAGAGAGATGAATTTATTTAAGAACCAAACTTTTATTATTGTGTACATGATACTGTACCTGTTAGATAAATTGTTTATAATATGTTGTGATTGGTTTTGTAAACATCCACTGAAAGTAACCATTATCAAGCAAAATGAACTAATTTTATGTTTCTAGGTCTGTATTTTTGTTTTAATTTGTACAGTGCTTGTGATGGTGTGCCGAAATGTAAATATATTCAGTTAAATAAATGGCCTATGGATGTGTGGGCCAAATATTGTGAACATTGTTACTGTTTATGATATACGTACACACTTTGTCACTGTGTATCTTGAGTATTGACAACTGCCACGTCACATTCTCTACTGCACATTTTACGAAAGTTTTCTCTTTGACAGACATTGCTACCAGCAAAACAGCATGTTAGAAATTCTCCTATATTTGAAGAAAAAAAAAAAGAAGGTGGTGTCGCTGTTGAATGTCGTTGAGTTGGTGACTGCAATTCATAAACCCACAATTCAAAAACATTATAGATTGCAGTAAACCATCAACAAAACGGTATGGCAAAAGCTACACTCAAAAACAAAATCTTTTTATTTTGTGTGTGTTAATAGTAGAGCATGATATTCTTAAAAGGGAATGGCTAATTGTGTATGTTCGTAAACAATTAGATAATAGAACAAGGGTCCAGTATATTCACTCTCTGAAAAAAAAAAAAAAAACTTAAAACAAGTATGGTAACAATTGTTTACTTTCTTTGGGATTTACATCAATTAAAGATGCATTGCAATTTCAAAGTTTCTTTATACACACAATTTTTATTTTCATGTTGCTGACAAATGCCAGTGTTTAATGCTGAAAAGCTAGCAGGAAATGCCACTTACATAAATCTCCTAATTCATTAGTAGGGCCACCCAAAGGTGGAAAATAAAATTGAGAAATTTCATAAATAGGTAAGAGCGGTATAAAATTTTGTCAAAAAACTGTATAGCTGTGTTAAAAATTGTAACCAAAATTACCTGCAAAAAAGGATAATTTTTGAAAATTATTTTTACATTGAATTTCTTATACAACTACATATGTATTTATATAATTATTAACTTTATAATAGCATAAAAAAACAACTTATTATATAATGTATTTATATTCAAGTCACTATAGTGCCCATGGCATAAAATTATGTTGATAATCTATTTTATATGTACAATGTTCCCTAGTATACTTGAAATGGTTGGCCTGTATCATTAGGATTCAAATTGTTTTACACCTGTACATTTTGATCTCAAAACACATTCTAAATATTGATCAAATTAAGCAGGGCCATTGACATGTTGAGCCAGCATAGTTTCAGTGTTGCCGATTTTTAAACCAGTACACAGGTTAGAAAATATCTGACCATATGATGAAAATCCTCACTTATTGTCCACATTTGAAATGTATCCACAGCACTGCAAAAGTTTGTGACATAAAGTTTCTGTGTTCAGTTTGAGATCTGTGCAAAATCTTGCAGATGTCAGCAGTGATCCCTTCTTTCAAAACATTTGGAACTTGCACTTGCATTTGCAGTGCAAAACAACATTATAGAAATTCCTTCTCTTGGTAACGATGTTGATAAGAAGAAGATGGTTAGCAGTTGTGAACAGCTATTCATCATTATTGCTTAAATGTTTCGAACAGCAAACAGTTTCCAGCAGTGCTAAAGAACTCTAGCACTATCTTTTTCCCTGAGGTTTTGTAACTTGCCGAGACACTTCACTCCCAAGCTCTTCAATTCGTCTTTCATCTGACTTTGCTTAACAGCTGAAGGGAGTTTTGAAATGGAAGCAGATGTTTTGTCTACAAAAATCCCCCTGCTAACCAACAAGAAGTTATTCTATAATACTATAATTCATACAATTTTTAATAGAGAGTAACTAGAACCTTCAAGTTTTTTTTTTTTTTTTTTCTCTGTGAGTTTCTTGCCACAGAATTCAGCTAAGTACAGAATTATTGCAACCTGGCAGTCACTCAAGTTCTTAAAAGTGTCTGTTGAGACACCACTATTTTCTCCATTGAGAAATTCCATCAGATCATCTACATATATATTCAGCAATATATTCAATGAAATGGAACAAGTAATTTCAAAACTCATCATAACTGGTGATGAGGATATGTTGACATTTTTTTTCTTGTTCTGGGTACTTTATTCTTCTTCAGATGTGTGGCATATCTGTTCTTTTGATTTCTTGTATTCAAAAATAAATGTTTGGCATTACTAAGAAATGTGTTCAGGTCTGACAGAGAGGGGCTCCACAAACTCGCTATGGATTTAGTTGGTGCACCCCTGAGCATGAAGCATTTTCTCACAAAATGCATCTGTATTTTCAAACTTGATGTTGAGTTGTGCAACACTACCATTTGCACTTTCCATTTCTTTTAGACCACCTGCAAACAACTTTTGGGCACTGCTCAGTGTGCAATATGAGCATTCTGGATGGACAAAATTCGAAACTCAAGCCAATGATGTTTGCTTTTATTTGCTGTTTTAATGATTTTTTGGTTAACTTAATGATTTCTGACAATTTTGGCAGAAAAATTTATAATAGGTATTTATAGAAGACCATACATGGTTACATTACTGAAATTCATTTACTTTGCAAAACAATGTATCATTTTTTTTTCCGAACCAGACTTTACCTGTTTGTGAAAATTCTTTAGTTAATGTTTTTATAGAAGTACAAAGTTTTAAAGTTTTTATAAAATTAAATTTATTACTATAGAAGCATTTTTCTGCCATCCTTTGAAGTTAACAAGGTTTTTACATAAAATATTTAAATATCACCAAACAACAGTTATAGGTTTTAAGTGGCACTGTTATAGAGCAGGTGTATTTTTTTCATGCAAATTGAAAATTAATATATAAATACTTCAAGAAATGTTTTTCATCATCCACTGATGAATACAACACAACGCAACAAATTTTAAAGCACGCTAAACTTAAAATAATATTCAAATAATGCTATTAAGTGTAATCAATATGACTACACACAATTTTAAGTTCTTAACTAAAAATATAAAATCAAATTAACACAAACATTTCTTACAGATGCTAGAGGAAATATTTTAGTAACAGTCAGTGGCGGATCCAGGATTTTGTTTTGGGAGGGGCTTGACCCAGCTGAGGCTAGGCTTTATTAAGGCAAACTATAAAACAATAGTGGACCTAGATGCTTTTGGAGGGGGCTTGAGCCCCTTAGCCCCCCCTCTGGATCCGCTACTAGTAACAGTGAAGCGAAGTGGAGCAAAGGCAGGGTGTAAAACATCACATGTGTAAACACTTATTACATAAAAAGTTTAAATTAAATTATACAGATGTTTTACACACAATTAATGTCATATCCTTGTAATATGTAAGCTACCTAAAGATAGTTTTTGATTTAAGTAAGCTATCATATAACTGACTAGTTTCAACACACTATTCAGATGTCCTCTTCAATATCATCTGTATCACTTTCACTTCGCGATCTTGCACTAACTGTGGTGATGTGCGGAAGTGGATTTTCCAACAAGTGCAATACTTCAGAAGATAATCTTCCTATTCTCCTTGGTGGATGTTTTCTTAGAGCAGAGATAACTGGATCTGAAGAAATTAGCAGGCGATTAAGCAGATCCTTGTTTGGTGCTGATCTCGATGTTTTTCTTGTATACTCTACCCTGAATCGCCTGCAGTCTTTATTCCACGCTTCTTGGGCTTCTTCAGACAGCTGTCCAATGGGCAATAAACATGATTCGATGATGGCAGGACCATGCACCAAAAGTTTTTGAACCGTGACAGGCATTTAGAACCACGAATACATATCCAAGTAAATTTTTCGGGTCTGTTCAGTATATTTCTCAAACGCCTCAACATTAATACTGTAACCACTTGATATGGATTCCAGGATAACACGGAAGTGATTAATAAGGGTTTCATTAATTCCAGTTATAGATGTGACTTCATGTGCATTTTTGAAGAATCTCCTGGCAGTATTTCCATCATTTGTGTTTCCACTACCAGGTATTGGCATGTCAACCACTAGACCCAACTCATCTCTAATTTTTTTCTTTATTTCATTTTTTCTCGCTTCATACTTTGATCCATCACTTGCTCCTCGGACTTGCCACTTTTTTATATCCAACCTGTAAGATATATACAGCAAGCATTCGAAGCACCGAATCCAGGCATGGAGTGTAGACAGACAAAATGCATATGTTGATGGATCTACATTTGTTTTATGTGATATTTCGTTTTTGTTCATTTGTTTAGGAGATGCTTCACATATATAACACTTTTGTGATGACCGTTATTGGACAAAGCGTTGCAAATTTTTCCATCAACCATAGTCATAAACATTGTTTGACGAACATCTCTTTCATTGCCACAAATAGTCACTCTGGTTGGTGACAGTTCATTTATTTGTTTCATGATGATCTTACTTTCATCTTGGATTAATGCTTCTGTTTCCTTTTTAAAGAGCAATTTTATTGGTCGACAATATCTAGTAGAGGAAGGTCTTGGATTCTGCCAAATAATTTGTTTATGATCTTCATTTGTGTGGAGCTGCAGAGGAACAAATTATATAATGAAAAGATATTCATCATAGGGAACCTCGCCTGTTTTTTTCTCAAACCTCTGTTTAAATATACTGTGGCCTGAACTTTCATCACAACCCCACTTGCATATTGACATGTCATTGATATCAGATTCAGACAGCATCTGGTTTACTACTTCATTTTGCACTAGTAAAATGTGTTCAATGGTGTGGTTAAGATGGGCTTGTAGATTTATTTATGCGCTCAATTCAGTGATCAAAATAGCTTCTTTAAGTGGGTAACACATTTGTTTGGCTTTCTGTAACATGTAATATGGTGGATATATATTACAGTTTGGCTTGAGACTGCAGAAGCTTGTACTGGTAGGTTGTTAGTTTTGCGTCAAGAAAAAAAGCCAATGCCTCTTCATTTGTGTACAATATAGGTTCTTTATCGGACATTCTTGCAATCTTTATTTTTGTCGCTCTTTGTGGCGATGCTGTAGATATCTGCTGCATCTCTTTTCCCAGCCGCTCGTAAACTTACTTCAGCGGCAAACGAGATCTCTTCAGGAGTCTGGGACTGCAGCAAATGTTGAACTTTCCTCCTTTTACTCTTTCTGCTACAATCTTTGAAACGCTTCTTAGGGCGTCCAGCATCAGTTGCAGGCGATGTGCTTGGCCCAGGTGTATTGCAGGGTTGTGTAGCAGCAGACAAAATTATTGCCAACAGTTCATTTCCTAGTTTAAATTCCCCCCGAAGCCACTGTGTGTTTCGCTGTACAAATCTTATCATAATGCCTTCCACTTTGCGCCCAAAGTTTATTCAGTTTAATTAAAAACAACCTCACTCTATTTTTTAAGATAGTTTGAATGTTTTCTGGCACTTCTACCAAGACAAAGAAACTCACTACATATTTACATATGTACTTCTTCGTGCCTTTTTGTTTTCTCATTACGCAACCAAATGTTAAAGAGATCGCCACGTGACATGCGCAGTACCTCTGAAAAAAATTAAAAATCATCAATCGCTTAAATATGCGCAGAATATTAAAGCGAAAAAATTTAATATAAATATGGAGCTTTGCACTGCAGAAGTTTTGTGAGGGTATATTGAGGACATTTTTTTATAACTCTAATTGAAATTTATGAAGTTTACATTTTATTGTTATTTTTTGTCAGTTAAATTATAAATGTATGGATAAATATTCACAATTAAGTATGCATTACTCATATAAATTAAAGAACATACCTTTATGAACGTCTTCCATGATCATAAAACAAGAAAATACCACTCGCACTAACTGTAACAGCTCTAGAGAGCGCACTCCGTACCAATACTGCCCCGGGCCGGGAGCGCTCCTCCGATACAGCTCTCTTATCAGCTCTCCAGAAGGCACGCAGCATTTTTAAAACAGTCAACCAAGCACATTACAAAATGGTCTGAAGTCTCTACGATAACATTTCAATAACCACAACCCATAATTAAAAAGTCAAAAAAAATAGTTTTGTCCCTCTAGATTGGTCATATTGCACACTGTGCACTGGTACTAGCAAGAATACACATTAAAATAATGAAAACACGTCCCTTCTTGTCAGTAGTTTCATCCAATAGAAGTGCAACTTTCTGGTTTTTCACTTCTTTTTTCACCATTTTATAACTGGCCTCACCAATTCTTGGTAAATAAACATCTCTTACTACCAAAGCAGTTGGAATATCTCCTGCACCTGTAATTATAAAGTGATGAATTATATGTTTCAGTTTGAACTAAGACAAATATTTTAAGAATTTTTGAGTCACCACAGTTGAAACACTGTGCATAGCTCGGTCTACGTTACAGGTATATATTTTTATGATTTATGATGTGGGCAGAACGGGGTTCATAAGGGATAGACAAATTAGGTTTTATTACAGTTTTATTATTTAATAATATTTACATTAATAAATATAGGTGCCAATCACAAGTCACTAGCACTTATAGATTTTTATTCTCAGGTCACTCGATGTATGTCAAGTTCCGCAGTTCGCTCTCCTCACTGAAGCTAGTGTCAACAGTGGTTCGCCCTTTACCTCGCGCCTGTCCACACACACAGTCTCGCGCCACTCAGTCGCCGCACTCTCACGATCCAGTCGAACTCTGTGTCGCGCCACTCTCAGGGAGGGGGTTCTCTCACCCTCTCCGCCGATGTGGTGCTTCCCTTCGCTCGGAATCCGCTGGCCATTCCCGCGGAGGCCAGTGTCGCTGCTTAAGAACTTGAGGCACCCCTTCTCGAACTGATGAGAGCGGGTGTGATGAGTCGCGTCATCCTGGGCCGACCCGACACCCAAACAGTCCAGAAGGGCGGCATCCATTCTTGCTACTTATTGGGGCGGCCCATGGAATTCCCAAGGTCATTCAGCGATAGATAACAGCACCGAGGCAGAACGATGTGCAGGATTCGGCGGGGAGAGGGGGTAGCGACGACCCTTGTAATCTGGCCAGGCACGCGTGGGATGCCTTACGTCAGTGTACGGCACCACGTGACATGGCACGTGACTCCAGTGGGCGTGCAGAACTGCTAGCCAGCTCCGAACCTGGCACGTGTCGCGGGTCTGCATTGGTAACAATATTTTTGAAGCCAAGCAAGGACAGTCTAGTGGTATGTTGACATTTATCAACATGTTCATGAAGTCCACAATGAATTTTTGTATATTTTCCTTGTTGCTCTGCCCACGATCAATTACACAATAATGCTGGATGGTTCCTTGCTATAGGTCATGGGTAGGTGTGTGTAATACTGGGTATAATTTTTTTTATCTAATCTGCTGTTTTTAATTAGTGTGCTTGTTATAAATAAGAAGTTCACTGCAGTTTTATCATCTTGAGTCTTTAATTGCACGTCTGTACAAGCTTACACGTTTTCATTGTTCCTGCCACACAACATGGCCACCCGGATGATGGTTAACATGTTGCCAACATAACATCTTACATCTCCTTTACTATATATGGAATGACACTAAAAACATACAAAATTTACACACAATAAACTACAACCAGTTCACATAGTTACATGGCTCAACAACAGTATCTGTTTACATTTCAAGTTTACATACAAAACACTACAATTAGGTAGCTCACATGCAACTGTGACTGTTTACATTTCCATATGTCTACAACTAATGTACATAATCCTCTAAATAGCGAGGCCTTCTAATAGCCCTTCCTGGCCTAAGGGTTGGCAATGAATCGAGCATTGTTTCTTCACTACCACTGACAGAATCAGAACCCAGTTCAATAATAGAAGTAGCACTTTCACAGTCTCTTGGCAAGTCAGTATCACAACCTGAAGGCACATTATTTACAAAGCCAGGTACTGTCCTTAAGTGTTTTCTGTTTCTCCGGTAGACAGTGCCATCTAATGTCTTAAGCAAATATTGCAAATATGAGCGAGGTGTATCATATTTACTAACAATAGTGGCTGGGTTCCACATATTACCTTGTTGAACTCTAACAAACTGATTTGGATGCAATTCAAGGAGGGCTTTCGCACCCCTATCAAAGTACAACTTCTGACTCTCCTGACGTGCCTGTAATCTATCAGGAACATCAGCATGAATGTGTGGTTTAAGCAGATCTGAGTGAGTGGGAATTTTGGACTTCAATCGACGGTGCAACAGCATTTGAGCTGGGGACAGTTGAATACCAGGAATAGGAGTATTTCTGTATTCAAGTAGTGCTAGAGATAAGAAGATTTTACACCCTGATACCTTCCGTAACATACGCTTTGTAATATCCACTGCTTTTTCAGCAAGCCCATTAGACTGAGGGTAGTGTGGACTAGTGGTTTGAACTTTAAAATTCCAACATTCAGCAAACTTATTAAATTCATAGCTGTTGAAAGGCACATTATCAGAGACAATTAAATCTGGACTACCTAAACTAGCAAAAACATGTTCCAACTGTTTGATTACTTCAGTTGATGATTTATCTGTAAGAAGTTTCACTTCTAACCATTTAGAGTAGTAATCGATGACAACTAAGAAATTCTTCCCTGCGAACTGTAAGATATCCATCCCCAAATGAGCCCAAGGCCGGTCAGGTATTGGATGTGGCAACAACGGCTCCTTAGTGTTGCATCTTTGATAGGTTTGACAAACTTCACATCTACCAACAAGTATTTCAATGTCCTGGGACATATTAGGCCAGTAAAGTGCCTCTCTGGCTCTGGCTTTACATTTACTGATCCCAAAGTGAGTTTCATGGATTAAAGATAGCATGGCTGGTCTCAGAGATGCAGGCACAAATATTTTTAACCCAACAAAAATCAAGCCATCTACTACTTCCAACAAATGCTTTAACCTCCAAAACATTTTACAGGAATCAGGTAACAACTGTTTTGAAACAGGCCAGCCATCAGAAATAACCTTCATGAGGGCCGAAAGTTGGGGATTCTGTGCTGTAGCTTCTCTGAACTGCTCTTTTTTTTCTTCAGACATGGGTAGATTGGACACCAATGAATGAACTGAAAACTGCAAGTCATCATGGGAGTTATCATCACTTCTCAGAAATGCCCGAGACAAAGCATCTGCAACATACATTTCAGACCCTGGTTTGTGGACAACTGTTACTGAATATCGCAGCAATTTAAGCCTAATATTCTGAATGCGAGGTGTCAACACGTTTAAGTCCTTATTCATGATGCCTACAAGTGGTTTATGATCACTGTGAACTGTTACTGGCCTCCCATACGTAAATTCATAAAACCTTTCACAAGCAAATTTTACAGCCAAAAATTCCATTTCAATTGGTGCCCACTTCTGTTCAGAGCTAGTTAGACTCCTTGATGCAAATGCAATCTGCTTGTCATTCTGTAAGGCACAGCAGCCTATTCCCAGAGAGGATGCATCAGTTTGGATTATGAGTTCCAGACTTGGGTCATAGACCCCTAAAACAGGTGCAGAAGAAATGAGATTTTTCAGCAATTCAAATGCTGAATCCTGTTCACCTGACCACTGCCAAGGTTCATCGCTGTGAGTAAGGAGTCTCAAAGGAGCAGAGACTTATGCTAGATTAGGAATGAATCTTCCTACATACTTTACTAAGCCAAGAAAACGTAACAACTCTGTCTTATTACAGGGCACTGGCATGGACACAATAGCTTCAACATGTTTTGTTTCTGGCTCAATACCTTGTGCAGAGATTACATTTCCAACATAGCTTACACAAGATGCTTGATACTGAAACTTAGATTTATTAAGCTTGACATTACATTCTCTAGCTCTGCACAACACCTTACGAACTATTGACTCTAAATCAGACTGAGTGTTTGCTCTCATAATAATGTCATCAAAGTATATCTCAACTCCATCAATATCACCAAATATCTCAGTTGTTTTCCTCTGAAATATCTCAGGAGCACAACTACGTAATTCCAAAAGGTAGGCGATTAAATTTAAACCTCCCAAACGGTGTTACAAAACAACACAGCTCTGAGCTGGCCTCATCAAGAGTGACCTGTAAAAAACCATTAGACAAATCACACGTTGCATAGTACTTGAACCCTACCAGTCTTGAGGCGAGGTCTTCTGGAGAGGGAATAGGATGCATTTCCCGCTGAATGGCTTTATTAAGGCTATTGGGATCAAGACATATTCTCAGGTCCCCATTTGGTTTTTCAACTATCACCAGATTGTTTACCCATGCCGTCGGACTGGTTACTTTGGTGATGACACCCGCCTTCTCAAGTTCTGTCAAAGCTATCTTCAGTCTATCAAATAAACTACGTGGAACTCTCCGACAAGGGTTAGCAACTGGAGATGCATTAGGATCAACATGAATAGTAAGTGGCTTACCAGGAAACTTTCCTAATCCTGTAAATACATCTTGGAACTCATGTAGTAAGTCCTCCTTAGATGATCCAAAATGTTGATTGATACCACTGACACGCTGGACCAGGTGCAGTTTCTGGCAAGCTTCCAAACCCAGAAGAGGAACAGCTTTAGGAACGTCCACAACTTCAAACTGTAGGTAATGTAGATTATTGCACACAACACATGGCAGTGTGATAGACCCTAAGTGAGGTATTTCAAACTCCCCATATGCTCACAAAACTGGGCCGTTCTTCTGAATGTGATTATCACCTACACCAAGCGGCAATGTGTTGACTTGCGCAGCCGTGTCAAGCTTGAATTGTACAACTGTGGAGACAACAGTGATTGGTTCCCACCATGACTGATTATCACGAGGAGTGGGTACACCAACTTCAGATATATATAGGTACTGATTAGGATTATAGACAGTTTCATCTTGATGTGACAGTGATTCTACATCCACAGAGACAGCATTGGCTTGACGTAGGTTAGGCTGCCTATTGTATTTACTATGATCTGTAGATTGTTGGGCAGGTACCATATTTTATTTTATAGTATATAAATTTATTGGTAAAACTATTCTCAGCTTGTGACTCCTGGGTAGAATAAATAGGACGATTAGTAACTTTATGAGTAACTTTAAGCTAATATATTACTTCTACATTTATAACTGGTTGGTCAAATGCTTGTTTTTGGCAGATGCTGCAATCTGTTATAATAACACCTCTTCCTTGTTTCTGACTCCCTGGTAGAATGAAAATGAAATGACTGGTTGGATACTGTTTTTTATCACTTTTTATGTTTAAAGATTTTATTAATATAACAAATATACAGTTGGTAGCAAAACAGCATCAGCAAACTTAAAAGTATAAGGCTATATATATTTAGCCTTATCATGTTATGGAGAGAGAATGAGATAATTAAGATTTTAAAAAAGGTATTCTGAATAACATACCTTAGAAAAATAGTCAGGAAAATATTAAAAAAAAACCTGACTGTAGATTCTTTTTTGTGTGAACATTACTAAAAAGAAAGTGGTTCACCTTGTATCAAAATATCTGACTGATCAGATAGCAATGTAAATAAACAAAGCTGAAGAAACATTGTTGACATAAAAAGTAAACTACGTATCTGTAAGTGGGTTAGAATTTGTAAAAAGAGTGTCGTTCATTAGCACACTGGGCTGTATATAAATTTAGACTCACCTGCTTGATTACATACTATATCCAGTTTTTAACCTTTAAAATGAAGTAAATAAGTATGATTTTATTGCTGTATACATGATATAACTATTCGAAAAATTTGGTTTATAATAAAAATTGTCATTATTGTGATCTACACTCTTACATCACTATTTTATCAGCAAAATCAGTTAATCATTAGCATTATAACTTTACACAAACTTTACTATTTGGTGCCAAAGTCACGACTGTACAGATAGAACACCACAATCTTGCTGGTGAATTAAAGAGAATGGGAATGGCTTGCCTAAACCCCTGGTATTCCTGGTGCTGGCGTACCAGGAATCACGAAAGCGCGAACAAACTGTCTGCGCAGGTGCAGACGGCACGACCTACCCTCTCCGTGCACGAGCCCTGCACGGCACTCGTACCTTATCCCGGTCGAGGCTGGCTTAGTGAGCGGCAAAACACTCAGCTGCCAGCTAAGTTGTACACCTAGGTGAGTGTAGACTTTTAGATGGCATTAAAAAAATATCATCTTTATAACATATTTTGCCAAGATACGCTGATCATTCCAGTATCTTATAAGTTTTAAAACGCTATGCTGTTGGTAGTATTGCTTTAGAAAACAGAAAAATTTTAATTTCGAGCTGTATGTTTAGGAAAAATATTACTTCAGGATATTAGAGGAACACAATAATTAGAGTTCTTTTATGCGGCTGCACTGTGTGTCGGCTTACCAGCCCAAACATCTACGGGAAACACCTATTGCCAATTGGTGCCTGGGATGAATCCAATATTGTCGTTACGGCTTACGGGGGGGCTTTTCGGATAGATTGAAATTGCGTAACTTGGGCGCCACCACGTGTAGGGGCAAGTGGACCCGGCCGTAGACTCCTCGCTCAGGGCCGTGACGTGACCAGTGTGGGGACTAGGCTCGACTCCCCCTTTGCGCAGTAGCACTAGTGGGCTCTTAAGGCGTCCCACACGCCTCGGGACTCAGAAGATTCCGCACGCGGCTGCTCAGTGAAACTCACAGAAGTCTACGGAAAGCTCTTTATTGATGTCGAGCGGCACAAAGAAATAAAATGTTACATAAATGATTACGTGGAAAGAGTTATGTATTCACTGATACACTGAAATAACATGGCAACAGGAATATTACCCCGGCTTAAAGACTGACCAGGTCACCTCGTGGCCTGGCCTCGAAAGTTTGTTACGTATTAAGAAATAAAATATCCAACTGGATTTAAATAATTACGTTAAAGAGCCATCCTCCCGGGGTAGACCTCGAGGAAAAGAAAAAGGTTTAAGAAATAATTATGGAGCGACGGATGTTAACAGATCAGTGAAAATAAAATATTGAAGTAGACGAGGCGCGCACAGGCCTTCTACCCCGGGCGGCGAACGGAAGCTGACTGACGAGGCCAGGGCATCATGGCCACCGGGAAGCGTTAAGTTCCCGTTACGATTCCAGGTATCCACTTGGTAACATATTGACATGAAAAACCTCTTAAACATTAAGCAAAAACTGACCACAGTGATTTATCATTACCAAACTTAACTTATTTTTAATTTATTCGTTAAAGTTTAAAAAAGTAGTTGTGGGTAGTTCTGGGGTTGCCCGCCTGGGGCGCTGCACCGTCCTTACTAACTACAACTTAAAACATAAACACTTAGGAATTTAAAAAAAGATGAAAATAAAAGGTTTGCATTACAATTACTTATTATTTTAATTAAGTTTTTACGGGAACATGGCACTGAAGCTACTGCCTCTTGCAGGGCCAAGGCTCACACGCACACACACCTGCACATGGGGCGGGAGGTTTGAAATAGAAGGTGGTGATGGGAGGAGAGGGGTGTCGACAGCGTGAGGCACATCGGGCTTAGGGAGGGCGTAGCCCCGGTCGACGTCACAATACTGGCTGTTTCAAAACAATAACCATTGCAAATCTGCAAAACTTATTTATGTGATATGTATTTATCTATGTATATTTTGAAAAAAAAGTTATAGGAAAACATTTACAAGCAATAATTAAATCATCTATACATAAATTATGTATTTAAAACCAATAATTTATGGAAAGAGGAGCAAAGATTTTCTGGCACAAAATAAATTTGCTCGAAAATGATGTTTATAGTATATATTTTTTTTTGCAAGAGGACAACCATCAACTACAACGCAGAAACAAATGTTGCACAACGATGGAGCCATCACAGGTCTGGACGAACACCGAACCCTGGGCCGGGTGGCGGCTCCTTAAGAGAAGTCAGGCCTCCGAGTGGTTCTGCTGCAAACCGCCCGCTCCTAGAAGAGAACCTTCACGTCAATTATACGCAATGCCTAAAAGGAAAAAAAATGCATGTTAACTTATATATGTTCTAAGAGACTGCCGCAGATAATTTACTGTATTTACCTGAAAATAAAGAGACAATATGATACGACCCTCAACTTTTTGATTAATAAATTATGGAAAAAAGTTATTTATTGGAATTCGAAAT
The DNA here is from genome assembly GCF_032445375.1 of Bacillus rossius redtenbacheri. Taxonomy (NCBI): domain Eukaryota; kingdom Metazoa; phylum Arthropoda; class Insecta; order Phasmatodea; family Bacillidae; genus Bacillus; species Bacillus rossius. The sequence goes on along the minus strand of NC_086330.1, from coordinate 115,081,332 downwards.
GTCAGGTACATAGCACTTGAAAATTATTTTAATTATTAAAATTATTCCATATTTACTAGACTCTGGTGCTGCTTTTGTCAGTATAGTGATTTACAGTCTCTTTTAAATCACCAAGCCACAGTAAGAAGTTTTTTTTTTTTTTTTTTTTATGACTGTAGTTCAAAAGCAGCAACTGTTCAGAAAGCAAAGAACGTCTGGTCACCATGCCGCCACCAAGCAGAGAAGTGGAAGGAACCCAGTGACTATTCAACCTGCACCCTCCCCTTCATCACGCATCTCTCATCTGTCTCACCTGTGGCACAAGTTATGCAGTTTACAGGCAGAGCAGGTAGTTTTTCAACTAAACTGATCCGATAGATACAAGTTTTCGATTATAATGCAACCCACACTTTTAGTTCCCACAGTTTTGGTAAAAATCATAGCATTATATTCAGGTAAACATGGTACTTAAAATTAATTTTAAGCAGTAAAAGGTCACACAAGTTACCAAAATAAGACACAGAAATTTTAAAGGAGAACCACTTTACCGCAAAAAAATATAATAAATATTCCAAAATGCTTCTTTTTTTACTTCCTGACATATTTTTCTATTATCAGGCATTGTGTTACTACAAGTAGTTTACCAGTAATTGGCCATTTTAAAGAGTGGTTAGGTTAGCTTTAGTAACAAAAAACTTAATAGTGTGGATGGTTGCTTATGTTAGGTTACCTACTTTGGATTTACTTTTAAATTAGGTTGACTTCATTAAAAACACTACAAAATAAAATAGTAAAGATGTTTGGTAATTTAAGTAAGCTACATTATTTTGATAATTCATAACCAATAGTTCAAACAATATCTCAGGATTTTTAATTTAGCTAACGTAACTGATCATTTTCACCATATCACAATATTTGTAATAAGTAACCTAACCTTAGAATCATATTTGAATTTTTTTTTATTCTGGGCTTGCATAATCATTCCAAATTATAACATGCCTTAAAGGTTTCCTGTAAAAATAATATAACATTCTTGGTACCATTGAAGACGTCTACCAGTTATTTTTTTCACACTACTATATTCTTGCTGCAAGAATACTGTTAAAAGTTTCAATACTACAATTTAAATTCTTGAAGTAAATTGTAAATACAAGTGTCTACAGATATTAGGTAGAAAATATTTTATTTATGGATTAACTGTGAATATGTTTAGCTTGAAATGAGGAAAAAAATGCTCATGAATGAAAAATAATGAGTTCTGTGCCGGCCGAAGATGTTTTGTTTACTGCAATGAAGCGCCATTAAAAGTTAGGCCACTAACAATTTTTCCCCTACAGTCACGTATATGCTGACATTCTTCTCATAACATGATTTCCCATTTCCTCATCAATTTTTATTATTTTAGGGGTTTTCAGCCACGGTAGATAATCTCAACACAGCAAACCTTCTGTAATCATTGCAACGTCTTTTTTCTCAAATATAGGCACTTTCAAACTACATGCAAGATGTCTGCTGCCATTTAACAAACAGCAGGTTAACCAACATTGGAGCTTAAAGGAACTTTAGCTACGCAGCATTGTCAAGCATGTTTTTAAACACACATTAAAAAAATTCTGGGTGGATTATTGGATGAATATGGTAATATGCACACACAATTTTGAAAATGATACAGCTAACTCACATTCTTATTACAAATGGCCATTGAAGAAACCATTACAATGCTGACACAAACTTAACTTAAAAAATTCCCTGACCCATCATAAAAATCCCTAACTTTTCCAGGTTTTCCATGACTTGTTTCAAATTCCCTGACTTTTACCAGTTGTCCCAGTCTCTGGCCGCCCTGCATTAGCATTTTTGTATAAAACAATGTAGTACACATTTCTATCAACACAACACAAAACAACATATACCTTGGGCCGGCAGGAGGAACCTTGTCCTGGGAAAGATCTCTCAGTATTTCTTCAGTATCCTTGACTGTCAAGTCCTCCTGCACACAAATACACACACACACTCAGACTCAAAAGCAACCAAATTAGGACAATATAATATGTTAGCACAATTTTTTATTAATATTTTTAAAAAAGTTGAAACATATTTGGGAATAACTGTGTCTACTATGTTGCAGGAATAAAAATTTGTGATATTTTCGTGACCTTTTACATTTTTATGATCATATGTAATTGAGCAAACACAGCAAATATCTGCCATTGATTTTATGTTACTTCCTTGAAAAATAATTTCTCTATGCCAAACCCCCTTCCTAACCCAAAAATATTTTCAATTGTGGAGTGTAATAGAAAGTGTTCTTATGATCATATCAAAGGTTAAGAATTTACAATCACAAGGGGAGACTTGCAAGCACAAAGTAGGTAAAACACAGGTTAGCTCGGCCGGGCACGTACGTAGTAGTCGTCGTTGACTTGCATCATGGGGGCATTGACGCAGGCTCCCAGACACTCCACCTCGGACAGGGAGAACTTGCCGTCGCCGGTGGTCTCCCCGGGCTTGATGCCCAGCTTCCTCTGGATGCAGGACATGACCTCGTCGGAGCCCCGCAGCCAGCAGGGCGTGGTGGTGCACACTTGCACGTGGTACTTTCCCATCGGCTTCCTGCACACAAGTCCCCGTCGCAGCTGCCACGACGACGGCCAACCACTCAGTCACTGCAGTGCAGTTCGTGATCACACAGCGTACACAGTACTGGTATCTAGCACAAGCACAAACACCTTAGTTTAACATTCTCTGCAGAAATATCTGTTTGTATCGCACCGCATATAATCTGGGAAATTCATGTTTTCGTTAACTGTTAACTTTGACCATTTTATGTTAATTTTTAGCACATTGCAGTGCAGTTTATATTGTTTAGACTTTACCACGGCAAATCTATAAAAGGAAGTCCATGATCACCAATAGAAGCGTGGTGAGCGAGATGTCTGGAGAAGAGGGAGATCACCTGTTGAACATGGTATAGAAGGTAGCGACCTCGTACACCCTCATGCGGGGCATGTTCAGCATCTCGGCCACCTTGTGCATGGCCGCTATCGGCAGCCAGCCGTGCTGCCTCTGGGCCAAGTCCAGCAGCGGTATCACCGCCGCCCTCTGGTGGCCTTCCGGGTAGATTGACACTATCGCGTCCGCCCGCTGCAACGCATGGAACCCTAGACTCATCTACATCGGGTCATTATGAACTGCATGGGGAGACGAGGTGAGAACGGGTCCACGACAGAATGAATGGGACGGGGGAAACAGGAGCATCCCGAGGAAACCCACCAACTTACAGCAACTAGTGAAAAATCAGTGTGTAACCCTGTGGAGAAAAAAACCCTGACTGCCTTAGCGGAGGGCGAGTGGTCTGAATACTCAATCACCGTGGCAATGGGAAATAATTTCTGTGCCACATACATGCATTGTATTCCTTCTTAATGAAATGATTTGTACACAAGGTCTTAAACAAAAATACTCTAGGAACATAATTAGCAGTACAGCTTGACTTCCACCAACATATGGGTGGATGTTCTAATATAAAATAGCAAAGTCTCTCATGAGAGAAAAAAGAAAATGAGCACTTTAAATGTAGTGAAAATGAAGCAATCAGTACACATGGTTTTCAATATATTTAGGTGCTATAACATTAACTAATTTCATACAATTTATAAAATATTAATTATACTTAAAAATACTTATAAATAATTACTTAAATACAAAAAAAATGTTCACAGCTAATATGAATAATGTACAACTCAACACAATATCAAAAGTTTTGTTGTTATTATGTATAAGTGTATTGATTACATAAGTTGGTAAGACATGTTATAATGAGGACAAAAAACATTGTGAATCATTTCCTCCAAGATAACAGAACCTGACCACTCTTAGTAAAGGTAATCATGAATGGTACCAATTTTTTAATTGCAATGCCCGAATTCCTCTCTCAAAACAAACTACAAAAAATACACCAAAATATTTGGGAATAAGTCATTCATCAGCACCATTCAGCCTACCTTCTTGTTAGCTTCCGTGAATTCAAATACAACATCTGGGTGGTCTTCCTTGGTATCACGATGCTGAAACATATTTCTGTACATTACAATTAGTAAATACATATATATTTGACTGTAATGTGAACACAATTGATGGAACAGCAGTGGACTAAGGGGCAAGGGAACAATGAGAAAACTTACTCCATTACAAGCATCTTTGAATGGAATAACTGACTAAAGTCTTATGTGGGTTTTGAAAAAAAAAATTGTGGACTCAATATGGTTTTGTAATTAAAGTAATCTAAAAATCAACAACCAATAATAATGAAACATTATTTAGGATATATTACAAATTTATCATATACAATAACTTTTTTGACATAGAACCATAAGTAATGTGCTACAAGATATTGCTTGGTGTAAATTCAGACATAGACTAAACAGTTTGGTCTTTGCGGGGTTTAATTTCAACCTATACCACATCAACAATTTTAAGCAAAAAAAAAAAAATGTTTTTTGGACAAAATGTGTCATTTTGGAAGAGCACTTTTCTCCCTAGGATAAAAAATGCTGCTAACCAGTTAATGTAACTACCAAGCATGACAAACTGTTTACACTAATTAACAGAATGTTTATTGTAGCTATCATAAACAATCATTTGTATTTTAAATGTAACATTGTAACCTAACCAACTGTTAAAAGTGGTAAACTGCATAAAATATCAAAAGGCTGTGTTACAGAATTATCAACTATGAGAGGAACTCAAAATTACCATTTTAAATATTTTACTATAATATTTTTCAAAAAAGAACACCTCTAAAAAAACTCTACTTAACTACTAGGTGCCAATCAGGCCTATAAGTAAAAATGAGTAAATTTCTAACATTACAGCTTTTCCATAAAAAAATCTGAATGTAGTTTTTTGAACAATAAAGATGTCTATTTACCCTGAAAAGAGTGTTTCATAATTCCTACTGGTTTCTCAAAAATTACAGTGGGAGTAGTCTAAATCCAGATAGGCCTACCATAACAATATTGATAAGGTCCACTTCATTACCACCCCAACATTCTTACAGGAATATGGTGGTTTTGGACAGGGAACATTCACATGCTTGTTTTGCACAAACTATGTTTATCTATCAAACTAACTTTTGGGTATCATATTCTATACTACAGCTCTACCTACTCTAGTATAGGATCCGATACGAATTAATATTTCCCATGGTATCATGTTCTGTACTTCAGTCCTACCTATTCAAGTATAGAACAAAATACAGAAGAAACATTTCCTACGGTATTGTATTATACACTAAAATCCTGCTCGGTTTGTTATATTTTGCGGTACAACATTTTATAATTTCATTATAGAAACACGTTACATACCAAAAATATATACTGTACACTAATTTAACTGCCTCATCAACAATATCTTTTGCAAACGAAGCATGTGAATCTTCCCAATCCAAAACGGCCATTCCCGCACTTATGCCATAAGAACGTAAAGGACAACCTTGTTGCCGAATTCATCAGTATCGCTACCACATCACCGTGTAATAAGCTGACCTACCCTCACCAAAACTTTCGCTTTATTTTTATCACTTTGACGACTGCAAAACTATCCTATAGAAAAACGAGTCTTTTTACATTACATACTACATTTTATTACTCACCGAACCTAATAAACTTTTTCACCGAACTTGCCAAACAACACAACAGCAAGGCCTAACCAGGGTTGGCTGGTTGAAACCACAATTTACCATGGTTTAAATCAAGTAGTTTTTATAAAAAAATAAAAAAAAATGTTTTTTTTTTTCAGAATGAATTTTTATTAAATATAATACATCTTAATAAATTTTAATGAAAGGTCTAATTCCACTCGAATAAATCAATAGTTTTCTCATTAACAGTTCTTGTGATTTATGGGAACAAATAATTATACACTAATTAAGAGCTTATAATTTAAATTATCTTGAATAAGTTGTAAATACATCTAAATACTCCTCTAAAATTAAATTAATAAATTGTAAGGAAAAGTATAAAAAAAAAAGTAACAAATAAATTGATTATAAAAAAATTTCATATTTTGTGGGAAATCCCTGACTGTATTGTAAATCACCATTTTGTGGGAAACACACATTCTATGGAGAATGATCTTCCTGTGGGGAAATACCCTACTTGTGGTTAGACCCAGTCTCATGTGCAGATTTGCTGGACTTCAGTTCTTTGATGTAACTTTCCTGGTTCAATATGAGTGGCAGAAAGTGGGATTTTGTATGGCTTTCATTTGAACATGCTAACAACCAAAATAATTAATTTAATATATAAAAAAAAAAAGGTTTGAACAAAAAAACCTAGTGCGAACAAAAAAAAATCAGGTAGTTTGGTTTTTAATAATAAACCAGGTTTGGTTTTATTTTTAAACCTGTTTTTTCCAACCCTGTACCTAACACATAAAAAAATGCACATATAACAAAACTCCAAATCGAAAACATTTAACAGCCTTTAAAAACCACTTACCTTTCTTGGTTTTATGGCATTAATAGTTTATGGTCAATATTTCTCTTGTAAATATTTAATTTATGCCAAAAAAATTGACATTCCTCTATTAAATTTTTTTCTATATAGCAAAAAACGAAACATCACTTTCCTGTTTACTGCAATCACACATTCTTTCTCTACACTGCCCCGTTATATTAGGTAATATAAATAAAAATGACCTTTCTCTTATTTTCACACATATCCAATAAATTTCTTAATAGCTACTTATTACTTATTGTGTAAATTTTTTTTCTATTCATAAACATCATTATTTCTACTTGTTAATTCCCTCCTACTCTTTCTACAATTCCTCCAAAATTCACAGTTTTTTCCCCAGTGCTACTTTGGATTTTGCTGTTGCCAATATTACACATACTAGATTTATTCATTCTGCAATACAGTTTGATATCATCGGCCACCTTCCATGAAGGCATATATTATCCACTTTATTTCAGACCAATAGTAAGGCCGGTATCATATTTTGAACTTGACCCATTACAGTTTATAGGTTACATTAGGTAGTCTGTGCAATTACGCGGCCATAACCATGTTGTGCTTTATTTTTTGTCAGCGTAGCCAAAACTGTTTTCATCAAGATGTTGGAGTGGCCGCCTATGCTTTCTATAGTGATGAATTTATTTTGTGCTAAGTATATCAGCACTGCCTAGACAGTTTTCCACAATAGATTGGCCTGATTGTTTGTGACGCCCTACTGCTCTAATTAGGGTGGAAAAAAGTGTTGGCCCAACAACAAACTGACAAAATCTGTGTCTTTTTGAAAACAGCCTCAGTACGCTATATTCCTATGGATCGCTGGAGAACCACAGGATCATGTTGCAGCTAGTATCAGGAAACAGTAAGACAGCAACAACAGGATCAGGATCAGGTAAATTTTGCGTTGAAAACAGTCTCGGCTTCGCTAATAAAGCACAAAATAAATTTATGTCACTATAGAAAGCACAGGCAATCAGACCAATCTCTCGTGGGAAACAGTCTTGGCTATGCTAGTAATAAATAAAGCACAACATTGCACAGGCAACCTAATGTAACCTAAAAAAGTAATTTTTCAGAAATAAGAACATATTTTTTAACACTCTTTCCAGGGTAAATAGAAGAATATCTGTAATGTTAGAGAAAAACATTCAAAATTTTATTATTTCATCTACGGAAAAGCTGCGACATTACAAATTTACCTATATGTGCACATATTCTAATGAGATAGTCACCACAAATAAATTATCACTCAGTAACCGAGATGATGTCTGCAAGTTTCTGGAACCAGCCCTCTGAAACAAAAAAATAGAGGGGATATACATTAAATATGTTCTTCATTATGACCTGTCAAGGAGTATGATAAAAAAACATTAAAGAACACACGAATTGTTAACAAATAAAAATGAAAGGTGTATGTTTATTATCTAAATAACAAATATAGCTCAACCAAATCTGTGCATCCAAGGAGGGCCAGAGCCATAGCCTAATGATTGTATGAAAGGTCATATGCTGTAAACTCTTAAAACTAGGGACGTTTACACATGGTCTAACATTCAAACGTACTAATAATTTAGGGGTATGTATGCATTTCTTCAACTTATTCTGTAGCCAGAAGAGCACAACGGTTTTAATTGGAACTACAACATATTTATGAAAATATATTTTCAAAACACAATTATGAACATTGCACATTAACATTAACATCTCAACTTACACAAAATAACCCAACTTTTGTAATACTTGAGAGCATTCTTTTTACTTTAAAATAAACTAACTTAATTCTTCAATAAAAAAAACAACCTTGCTTGTCGTCTGCTTTGTTCTAACATAGATAATAAGAAATAAAACGTCCAAATCATAATGAAGTAAAATTATATGCTTAGGAAATTAATATAAAAACATATAATATCAACACAAATATTTTCATTAATTATTATTGTTGATAATGTAAAAAAATTGGTTATTTATAAAATTATTTAATTAATTGCAACTATCATAGAATTGTTATATAATATGATATAAACCTTTAAAAAGGTTATAACAACGAAGATTGAAGATTGAAGATTTCTAATACGTGCATTGAGTAATTTTAGTAATGTTTAGTTCCAAAAATTTCTTACATAAAGCTAGATTTTTGTATGCTCGTTGATTCCCACTGCTCAGAACCTACAAGACCTTTAGAATTCACAAGTGTTTTTTTAATTTAATTTTAAACAACTTTTGCTGGTGTCAATGTTAATTTTTGTAACAATAATAGTAAACTGCTTATTACAAACTTTTTATCTAACAGTTGACGCCGACCGCCAATGCTCCTCTATGTCGCATAGACTGCTATGCCTCATCAATGCCTCACGAAATCGTGTGCACCGTACGCGCTCGGGCGCGCACCGCAGTGTAGAAAGTGCAATGGGGCGAACGCCACGCAATTAGTGCCACGTTGGCGTATGAGACCGGCCGGATGTAGCATCTCCCTCCGCCGAACTACAAGAGCGTTTATGTATTTTTCCCACAGGAACATATCAGACTTTATTTTCATTGTTTAACATTTTATATTTTCCAAAATTATGTTTCACTGTGCGCCTTGTCCCGAACCTGGTCGGTTCAGTTTCCCGCGAAAATCACACGTTTTGCGCGGGATGGCTGGCGGGGAGGGGGGTCGCGCGCGGTGAGAGCGGCAGTATCCTTCTGGAGCTCACAGAGGCCGGCAGCCTCCGCGCATCACGGGACCAGCATTATCTTTATTTTCACCGACATGTAGTTTTCCATAGTTAAGTAATTATTAAACGTTTTCCTTCAGTCCCGTAGTCGGTCTCGATTTACCGTGTGGTATGTGACTTAATTATTTAGTGCTCCAAGACGAGCGTACAACGTCATACGTAAGTACTGTGTAAGAATTGGGAGATGTTCCGTTGGCGCCTCACGCGATATTATAGCCATCCGGCTACTTAGTTTTAGCCTGCACGAGGCAGCCAGTAGGCAATACGTTACTAACTTTCGAACGCTTCAACATCTGGGACAGTTTCAGGACTCGTGTAGCGTCACCGGAGTCGTGGGCCTACACGATCCTAGCCTAGTGTAATATGTAATGTCATTGTGAAGTGTGATCTTGTTTAGGATTCGTCTATGTAATAATCGTGTCGTGTCAGAACTGAATGACCTTACCGCATATTAAAATCTCGAGCCACCACTGAGTAAGTGGCCGCGTGTGTGACAATTCGTTTCGGGACAACCGTTACGGCCAGGAGGGGTAGCACCTTGTAAAGGGCTATGCCGGAATAAATTAATAAGTTGTAACCCTGTGTTTTCTTGGACTTTATCAGGCGTCCCGAGTGGCCTAAACAGCTCGAGGAGCCCTTCTGCATCGAACCTCAACCTCCCGCCACGAGGCCGAACCTACCCCGAGATTCCAGACATTACATATTCGCCTAAATTCACACGGAGGTAGCGGGGTTCGTGTCACAGTATTATTATTAATTTTTACAACACGATGAATTGGCCGTATTGCTGTGAAGTTTTCTTCTGTAAACATGCTTGGCAATAATGATTTAAATGTAATGTCCAAAATTTAGCATTCATTTCATTATCAAATTAAGTTAAACAAATAACCTCAAATATATTTTTAATTCAGTGATAAATCAAAGTTTATTATTGCACTGAACTAGCACATTTTTCGAATAAACCACATTTTAATTTAAATAATGCACTACATTTATAAATGAAAATTTTTAACTATGTAGTAAGGTACTATTTTTGTGCAGTTCATAACTTTTAAATTTACATAGGTTTTAAATTTATAATTTAATTACATCATCTAGCCCACATATTTTATTACTACCCAGTTCTATATACAAATAAAACAAAAAAAAATTAAGAAAACTTAAGTGCAAATGCAACTTGTCAGACAAACATGGCTGCGCAATTTTTTAAATTGTCATAACCCTCCGACATTATTTTACCTATTTCCTTGTATGGTAATAGAAATTAAAGTCTGGCTGTGTGACAGACCCCATGCACTTTCCGCGGATCTAGAAATCTTTCCTATGTTCGACAAACAAATCCTTAAAGACTCGAGTTGTACTACTGTTGATCTGTATGCATGCCATTCTAACGTGGTTTCAATAAAGGGGGGTGGTGGGGCGATAGCCACTTTCATATCTGAATTTCATGTACTTTATTTTGGCTGGTATAATCATGTTAACTTAAATTCGTATGTTAAACTTTTCTTTCACTTTAGGTAGTCTGAAAACAAAACACATACTGTTTTCGAACAATTGATTTGTAAAAATTACAAGCCAATCTCTTATTTATTTTATGTAAGTTTTGCAACAGCAGCATTTTTTCTCTGTGATAATAGTCCCTCCTGAAAAAATTTCCTGCAGCCACCTCTGTTGCCATGTGAAAGCTATATGCTTAAAACATAGGTACGTAATGCCATATGATTAAATACTAAAATTGTGACTTTTTACACTATTTGTCATGCACATGGTACTTACTCTCAGGTATCACTCACCAATAGGTAGATACTCTCCACCCTCGTCCGCTGGACCCCTTTTATTACCCCGCGAAGGTCAGGCTCAGAACAGTGGCTGTTATTTATGTCACTCCACACCGTGGCAGCAAAACCCTGCAAATGGACGGTTTAGAGGCGATGACAAGTTCCACAAAAGGAGATAATGGATATAATGGGGAAAGGAGGGTAGCAAGGCCAGGACACTTTAATTCGCACAATAAACGTGTGGCACATGACCGCGCCCCACCTGGGGGCCGAACCAAACGTTAGGAAGCCCAGTTATCTGCCTCACAGCCTCTCTTTAGTAATAATATGCATCTTAAAACATGTATTTTGCCCCCTTAATTTTCCTTGTGGCAAAAGGCCTTAATTAAGGGCCGTATTCCAAGAAACAAAAATAAGGGTTTAGGTGTTGAATATGCAATACCTGTACCCTAACCATATTCCAAGTGCACGATAGGACACGGCCAGACCCTTATTTTAAAGGCACTGATTTTTGGTGTCCTATCTGTTGCCGATTTGATCCATAACTGTATATATATTTTTCCTTTTTAATGAACTTTAACAGAACTTTTACGATTACAATTTTCCCCCCTAATATCTAAAAAACCAGCAAACAAAAATGCGGCGAAAAATTCATTGTTTATTCTTGTACAACCAAAATTAAATATTTTATTTCACATTATAATTGCATAGTTTTTAAAAAATAAGCTAAAATTACGATGGATTCCACGAAGTACAACTGTTTATAGCCTCGCACAAGTCCTCGTTTATTAAAACGGCTGCCGATCTGATACCTTACAGGGGTTCAGTTAGGACACGTTTTGGAATATGACACCGAGAGTTAGGGTACGGCAGTTGCCCAACAAGGCAGTGCTTATTCGCTACCTTACTGAAACGTCTTGGAATACCACCCTAAATCACAGTGTTTCCTAATCATGTCACCAATTTATAATACAATAATGTTTCTACCGACGGAATAAATGCAAAATGAACAGTAATTTACTTGATTCATGTTTTGATTTAGTTAACACATCCATGCCCACTCTGTGCTCACAAAACATTCTGTAGAGTATAATCTCAGGGTTCCACTTTCGTTCGGCAGGGCCATCTTCCAAACTTCATCTGTCGTGAACCTCGCTGCTTCTGACCTGACATGCCTAAAGTGGGGTGGTATTTAATCTCCACACATGCCTTAACTACACAGACATCGTCCGGGCCTACGGCCCCTTTTAAGTCCGATATGCCACCGCCCAAACACCATCCACCCTCCATTCAAACCTCCCGCCTACCCGTGCGTACGTGTGCATGCGTGTGTGTTCGCCCGGCAAGAGGGCGCTGTCGAGCCAGTGCGCCGTACCCCAAAAAATATAAGTATATATAATAGTGTTGTTTGTTTTTATATTCCCTAAGTGCGACGTGACGGCAGATCGGCCGGGAGGGTTTTATGTACTTTTATTTTTTAACTAATGTATTAAAATATCATAGCGTTTCCGGACATTCCCGAGGAAACCCGAAGCCAGACAATAATTACGTTTCAATCTTAATAATTATTATTTGTATAATCTTTTCTCTTCATTCAAAAATTGTTACATAATTTTCAATGCATTCTTGTCATGTTAATTTAGTTTTCCGTTGCACGAATTCGCTAATATCTTTTAATGGCAATTGTTTCGGCGGGAGGACGCCATGTTAGTCGAGCGAGCCATGATCTCACCCCGAGTCTTCCGCCATCAACGACCGAGAGCAGACGCATCAGCACTCCGGGGACCTCAACGCTTGTATTCTCTGCCAAGTAATTCTGTTAACTTTAATTTCGTCTCAATCATTTTCTTTTAGTCCTCGGAGCGGCTCTCGGTCGGGGGACTGTTTAATTAATTAGTTTACGACCAGTCTCGGTCTTTTTCCTCGTATTACGTAATTTAACATGTGACCACGTGGTGGCTCATCACCTATAAACCGATTCGTGCCGCGGGTGTTTTGTATAGTTTCAACCGTGTACGTGTGTGAGCGGAATTAGCGGAATAAATCAAGTGTGTGAATTTCACGTATTATTCTTTTATTTTCTATCTGTGTGACCACGTGGAGAGTAACGGCGTGTGGGACGCCTGAGAGCCCACTTTGTAGGGAAAAGCGTGCCCGACGCTGAGAGCGGGCAGGAATTAGTGCTAGATGTTTTCAAGGGGGGATATCACGTCTCACATGGGCGACGTCACGCCCTGAGTTAGGAGTCTCACCGGGTCCACGTGCCGTACCACATGGTGGCGCCCACTAACAATCCACCGTAAAGCCGACCGATCGACCCCCCCCCCCCCCGCGACAACACAACTACAGTTTTATATAACTATTTATTGTTCACATTCACTATTTAAAGTTAAAAGAGTTTAGCATCTAAATCCCGTAGCTCACTGTGCATCCCCTGCTTTCTCCTTGATCCTGTTCCCGATATTCTTGATCCCTTCCTTCGACCTCTCGAAGCCAAGCTTCCATTCCGAGCTGACATCACAGCAGATGGGCGGCGGCTGAGCGTCGACAAAGAACGCCCACGTCATAGTTATTAAATTATATTCACAACATAATTTGGGTCTTTAGACATTTGTTACAGACACAGTTTTATTTAAGAATAAACCATGTATTTAGTTTTATCTTTAATGTCTCTTTTTTTTTTTCCTGAAATGGTTTTGGTGTACTAAGTGTGATGCAATGCTCTCTCCCAAGCCATTCCCTAACCACAGTCTAGTGCAGGCTGTGGTCTGTGGCAGATGCATAGTTTCGTGGGGAAATTTAAACTTTGATGTATCGGTTAATCATTGTGGTAAATAAAGTCATTCTATAAAGCAATTTTCTTTAACTTCTTTCTTCATGCGACTCCTGACCGATTTTCCAGTGTAGGGCTTATCCCCAAAATTTCCTCTTAACTCTGCCACACCAACGTGCTGCAGATCTCCATTTATGATAGTGGCAGACACCAGGGTGGACATGTTTCAGTTAAAACATGCGTGCATGTGTCTGACAGGAGCACCTTTTTTTTGCAATTACTAGTGTTGACTCAATGGCAGCCACATATTACCTCCTACCACATAGTTATCCTTGTAAACTTACTATGCTGGCCGACTCCAGCAATCAACCATCTGTAAAGACTGCCGCTAGGCACATGTTAAGCAAGTAACTATGGCATAGCGTATGTCAAACATGTCAAGTGTAATGCTGATGTAAAGTGTGCTCTCATAGGACTGTATTACACTATCATATTCCTATGTCATAGATCTACTATCATATCTATGATGAATGTATATGATTGAAAGATATTATAAAATATATTTTTATCTTATTACACTGGGTAACATATTTTATCACATATGAAATGTAACAAAATGGATTTACAACTTGCTGTTGGTGCTTGAGTCAGTGCGATAATTACAATTTATTTATTGTTTAAAAAACTAAATAAAAAAATTAAGCAAGTGTGGGTTAAGCCATGGATTGTAACATTCAAGATGTTTGGCATTCATAATCATTTACTGAAAGAGCTTCAATGTGAAGATCCTAAACACTATGAAAATCGTTTAAGAATGGATAAAAATACTTTTCATTTTGTAGTATCCAAAGTGTCTAAGTTTATTTGAAAGGAAGATACACTCATGAGAAATAGTATTAGTGTGCAAGACCGGTTTATGGTAACTCTTAGATTTTTAGCAACAGGTGAATCATATTCTAGTTTACAGTACAGTAGTCAAATACCTCAATGCACACTTTTCATTATTATTCTAGAAACATGTAAGGCTATTTATGAATCAATGAAGAACAAGTTTTTTAAGGTAAGAAAATCTTTTATTACAACAATAAATTTATTTACAATTATATAGTTCAATACATTTAATAGCTTTTAATTGATGTCAAAATTTTTGAGTGCATTTGCTTGTTGTAATGCTGTAAGAACATCTGCTGATGAGGTATAAGATTTTTCATAATTCCCCGGAAAACCAACCATTACTTCACTCTGATCTGATACTACTGTCCACTGACTTGTAGAGGACATTTAACCACTAGAAGCAATTATGGTGATTGATAATAGATTGCATCCTTTTATGTACCCGTTACACGCACTGTGTGTGCATTACGCGATACATTGGTTACACAGGTTATCTGACGAGCTATCCGCCATGATGCCAGCTGCTGACTAACGAACCATAGACAACACAACACTCTCAGCCTTACCAACCGAGCTTGTCGTGGTCTGGTCGACTAGTTCCTGACAATGCTGCTGTACTGCCGGCTACTCAGGGTTCGGTAGAGAGGGGGTTCAGGCCACGTGGCCGAGGAACTTAGTCTCCAGAGATTAAATGAGAACAACTCTAATAAAGTTTGATGGTCCTTTATGCTCAAGACTCCGAACACTTTACATGGGGCTGTCACGTTTCCGCCTGTGACTATTTCTAGGTGGGTCGAAACCCGGTTCCGCGCACTGTTCTGGTTAAGAAAATTACGGGACGTCCCGCCCGTGATGACTATCACTCCCACTGTAAGGAATATAATTCTTATGACCCGCACGTGATAGGATGTCTGTCTGACTGTACTCCGCACTGGCCAGAAAGAAATGAAAGAACACAGAACCTATGACTGCGAATGACCAGTTTGAAAAAATGAATCGCGACTCGCCCGAATTGAAAGCAAAACACGCGTGTGCGAATAATAAAAGGAAAACTCGCGACCGTAACTGCAAATCAACAAGCTCGACTGCAAATTTGAGAAAACGTCTCCGCACGGCAAAAGTCTAGAACCTGTGCTAATACCGCGCCCGCTTGTCTCACCGTCCCGGAGCGGCGTCACCAAGACGTCCGTCGCCTCTCGTGCCGGGTCCACGACTCTATCCCGCTAGGGTGGAGCGATGACACTCGCGTGACCGCTGTCTGCCGAGTCCTGGCGACGACTGACTCCCACTCCCCTGCCGCGCCTCAGCGCCCGCGTCTCCCCCCCCTTCTCAGCGAGCCAGCGGAACACGCTGATTGGTCACAGGTGGAAGCCACGGCCTTGGCGCCCGGTGAACAATTAAAACTTACACGAAAATCATAACCCTTCAATACAAAATTAATTTAAATAAAATATAAGCAAAAATATGTACAAAAACGTAAAACAAAAATATATTTACAATAAATAATATGTCAAATCCTGTAAAGAAACAAACGTCGCACGTCACCGTCACTTGCGTCGCACAACACACTCAAGAGATGGCGCTGGCGAGGCATAACGGCCTGAAGGAGCCGGGGAGACACTTGGGTCGACGTCAAGCTGACAGTACATAACACATCCCATACTTCCATTAATGCCTGTTGAATCTTTCATTTTGTCATCCTGAATGTGTAATCATTAGGTACTAGCTTCTTTAATTGCCCTACTTTCAGATATTACAAAATTGCCAAATGCCTCACATTCATTTCTCGAGCCTTCTGGTTTTTGAACTTCAAGCTTTGACACTTTTTTCATTGCATTAGATCCTTAGAATAAAATTAAATCATAAGATTTTGATTCTAATTTCTTTTTTTGACATGTTTCATGTGTGATGTCGATGGTGTCTAATGTGGTTCTGTCATTTTGTTATGCATGTGTGTGTTGTTTTTCTTATTTTATTCAGATGACAATTGTTCTCAAGGTAATTCAAGATAATGTAATGGGGTTACTTGAAGATTCTGAAACAAATAACATGTGTGAAAGTATGTTGACAAGACAATAAAAATAAATACCTAGTTAATCTTTTTCTATGTTTTTCCTTCATTTTTTCCCCAGGTTCTAAGAATCTCGAAGGAATGGGAAAATGTAGCAATTGAGTTTGAGAAGAAATGGAATGCATACAATATAATATGTGCAGGTGATGGAAATCATCTGCATTAAATTTCCCAAAAACAGTGATTCAAATTATTTTAATTATAGACATTTTTAACAGTATAATTATGTGTGACTAACATTAGCGTGGCCTTTATGACAATCTGCGTGCCATAATACTTCTAGTTTTCTCTCAAATACTTGAACACAATTCATTATGAGTGATTAAGCACGTACAGTTACCGGCATCTGAATGGGCAGACATTGCTTTTGTTTGACTGAATTCCCTGCCACTGTCTAGACTGAGTTCACGGCCCGGTGGCATACGCGCGGACGTAAAAACATTTGGTCCTTTACACTTCATAGCCGCAATTTAACTTGCCATAGCTGATGTTTGTACAACAGTCGATAGCGTAGACAGACCTGCGCACGCATCTCTTCCCTCCTTGTTTGCTAACTGTATCCCACAGCACATCTGTTGTTTACAGCAGTTGAAACAGACTTCGTAGCGTTGTGCTCGACTTTTTTTTTGCCTGCCGAGATTTCGTGCTAACTGAAGTTTACAGACGTGCTATTCAAGACTGGGGCAGTAAAATTCACATCCCGCTAAATGAATCCGCGCAATCTGAAGACGTGCTAAGTGAGAGATAGGAGTAGTTATTATCTGGCTATGATCTATCAAAATGCATTTATTTATTTTAAAAATGAACCCAGGAAATTGTTTAAACATGCATTGTTATAGGGAATGCAAATACTATGTTTAAAATTTCAAGATTTTATCTACAGTAGAAGTTAGTTTATTTTGTGTTGCAAGATTTGACCCAATATTTTGCAAGCTAAAGAAAAGCATTTGAAAATAATAAATCTATTATTCTTACCTTTGCCTTTTCAGCTACATACTGACAACTGAATCAATTTTTTTTCCTTACATCTTCCACTGTACAACCTGATTTACATAATTTGTGTTTGACTTATATATTGCTAAACATTTGTTTTTTATTTTTGTAGTCTTTATGTTTTGCATTATACAGCATTCTGTGCAATTCATATTGTGTACTTAGCATTTTGGTCGCCACTACGGTCCAATGGAACCTTTTGCCTGCCATGTTTACTTAAACATTTTTTTAAAGGTTCTCGCTAGAACATATCATAGACACGTGATATTTCAACTACCGTATTTAATCGCATAATGTCCGCCATCGCATAATGTCCATCATCGCATAATGTCCGCACATTTATTTTTAAACATCTTGAAATGGAATTTAATCCGCATAAAGTCCGCACCAGACAAAGCAACCTTGGCCACCCCTGAAAGGCGGGATGGAAATTTACCGACCTTGTCAACTGAGTTGTTCATTTCTCCGGAGCGGTCGCTGAGAGGGTTTGTAGCGTGGTGAGAGGCTTTAATTTTGTTTTCATGTAAGATATGATACGCACCGTAAAGAAAACGTCAGCTATAACAGAATGGACATACATAAATTCTTACATGTCAGGAATACAAGGCTCGGCTTTTTGTTAAAAGTTCCTGCTCAGCCTTTTCCACGCTATGCACTCCTTCCCCCACTTAGTCAAGCAGGGCAGGAGGGGACTCGCATGCACAGACGTCTGCCGGTAACTTTTTTTATACACACAGTGGGCAAGGGACAGGGAGGGAGGCTCGCCGGCGCCGGCTAATGCAGAAATTAGACATCTGCCCCGTGCCGTTAGTGGCCATCTCAATGAAAGATTATAAAAAAAATATCTTTTCATGCAAAGCGTTTATTTTGTGTAGGCTTGCTGCGGCTTCTGAACGTAACAGCGCACACGCCAGTGAGAGAAGAAAAAAAAATTAGTGGTGTCTTCCATTAATCGCCGGCACCCAATTATCTCGACACCTGTCACATTTCTCACGTCCGCTGCGGAGGGTCGCCAGTCACCAGCGCTCTGCAAAGTAGTGTGCCACCGTTAATATTTTTCAACTGGGCCGAGGGAAGGGTGCCAATTTTACGAAGCAGCGATTTTACTAATGCAATCCGCGGAACCTTGAGCATACGTAAAATCAGGGTACTAGTAAACTAATTTTGAGGGAACAATTTTTTTACTCTACAGAAAACATGTGAAATTTTGAGGAATAAAATTTTTTTCGGACTTCCCTCATAATGTCCGCACACCATTTTTTTTGGGTCAAAAATGTAGCCAAATTACTGCGGACATTATGCGAGTAAATACGGTACTATCAAAGCTTGTACATAACACACGTGTGTTTCATCAAAGATATTTGATAATACAGTAAAACCTTTTTGTTGCGACCCCATTTATTGCGACCACCTCTCTATTACAACCCGATATCTTTGAATATATATACTGTATAGAAGTTGCGAGTGGATAGGATTTACTCTACGTTTTTCAGAAGCGTATGATGAGCAGCTTGGGAACTTCACCACTGCAGTGCGCTGCCGTAAAGCCCTGTATCGTCTTAGTTGTTATTTACGTGTTAGAGCGCAGCTCTGTCGCCCGCTGTCATTCCCCGCACCACCAACCTATCATTTACTGCAGCTCAAGGTCGTTCAACGGGAGGGGGAAGGGGTGTTTGAAGAGTTCGACACTTCTCCGCTAGGGACCACCACAAGTCGATGCCCTAGAGATGGTGGCGATTGCGGCGGTGAATTAACCAACTACCTCAAAACCGTATTAGAAATTTTAACCTGGGCTGGCGACTTCTATACAGTATATATATTCAAAGCCGATATCGAGGAACCGTGAAAAAATTGCCGAAAATCCGAAGAAAATCGGACAGAAAATAAGTTTCTTGTGTTGAGTAGCGTGTTACTGCGTTTCTCTTGCAGAGTGCTGTACTGCCGTAGGCAGCACATATCTAAAAATAGATACCACTTCCTGTCGACCGCTGTCAGCGCTTAACAACCCCCATTCCACGTCCCTTTGCCTGCAGGGTGCATATAAAGGTTTTTGTGGCAATGTGTTTACGTTTAGCTTTTTGCGAGTGTCTAGTGTGGTACGCAGTTAAAGCAAAGCTACCTGCTGTATTTCTCTTGATTTTGATTACTATCAGTTGACAATGTTTGCTTAGTTTACAAGTCCGATTTGATATATTTTCTGGCTTGAATTTGTGAACTATTGTTAATGACTTAGGCAGGTGTTCCCCCCCCCCCCCCCCCCCCCCCCGATTTTGTGTATTATGACTTAATAAATAAAATACCATTAAATATTACAGGGGCGTAGCCAGGGGGAGGGTTTTAGGGGTTCAAACCCCCCCCGAAATATTCAAAATATCTCATTAATATATACTGAAATATTAACACTTGTTCCACGGTAATTGCTCACTATTACAACAATGTTTTGAACATGCCGCGCTGCCGCCGCACGCCGCCGATTATCCAATGACACTGCCCGCATCATCGTATTCGTTTGGTAACCTTAGACTTGATTTCGTGTTGTAACCCGCGCCGCGCATGCATCCGTTGCGTGCAATCAGCTCGGCTATCGCCAGTCTCCACCGATCCCTTGCCACCGATCACTGAATCTGTGTACCGTGTACTGTGAAGTGTGGACAATTGGACATAGTTATTTGTGTGATCATTGCTCTGGCTGTGATTTCACGTCGAGTAACTTAAGTGGCCACTGGCCATATTACAGGAGTAAGTAAATTGTAATCTTCTTTACTTACTATAAAATTAATTCGCTTCCCGCTTTTGTCTGGTTGTCTCTATAGCTGTTAGTTTGCAACTCTGTACGCCTAGATCTTCTAAACTACTCAACTTATGTTAAGGCTGTAAGGGTATATTATCGTAATATACATATACACCTTTAGAGAAATTCGAAACTTCATTCGGTGAACAGTTCCAGTCGCCGAGAAGCCATCGTGGATTAGAAAGTTGTTTTGTTTACATCAAATTTTTATTTTTTTTTTGTTTGCTGATTTCGCTTAGAAAACTTTGCTAATTCTATTTTAATATTAATTATATAAGAGTAAAATTACGTTTTTTATAACCTTGTGTTTTGTAAAACTATGAATCAGTAACGGCTTTGTTTGGAGTTTCGGGCTCGCTGCATGTGACTGGTCCTCGTCGCGGCGGGCGGCATTTCAAATGTTTGAATAAAGCTGGAATCACAATACCACGACGGCTCCGACACGACAGGTCCGACAAGCTCAATAGCCAATGAAATGCAATGTCACCGTGACGTCACTCCGTCAGAAAACGCACCCCGACGGCCCGCAACGAATAGATTTTATTTCTAATTCCGTCGTGTCGTACGGCCCGACAGAAAACAAAACGGCAACGGAAAGGAAACAGTACGGAACTAAATTTCAAAAATATTTACCTACTTCGTAATTTTGTTTAACATGCGAGTGAGTTTTATATCTTGCCTTCATCTGTTTGTACAAATTTAATCGTGTTTATGGTTAAAGTTGTTATTGTAGATTGGTGAAGTTTGAATTTAATAATGAATGAGTTTAGCGAATAACTAAATATTAATAAAGTTAAGGCTGAATCTATTTTGTAAGGCATTAGGTTGAAAAACTGCCATAATTATCCTAACAAATAGCGAGAAAAAAGCATGGGCTGTAATAGCATCATCTGTTTCTCTTTCAATTATTTTTTTAAACGTCAGATATACTTTATTTTATGAAAATAATTTGTTTGGAACGATTTGCCGACAGCCAAATCAGAAATCGTCGGGTTGAATATTGTCGTGGCATTGTGACCCTAGGCTATTAAATCTGTCGTGCTGCAATGCTGTACGACGGTTTGTCGGGCCTGTCGTGTCGGACCCGTCGTGGCATTGTGATTCCAGCTTAATAGTGCCGCGGCCCATGGCATGCTGAGACTTTAAAACATCAAAAAGTTTTGATTTGTTCCTTTGAAACTTTTAGCGTCTCCCGCATTAGGGGAAGCTTAATTTTGAACAAATAATATGTGAAAAGTGGTTTGTTATGCCAAAATACAGTAAAACAGTGCGGGTTAAGTGAAATTTGGCTGCACAAATTAATGCAAGAAATTTCATGATTCGGTGACGTAAATATTTGTAAGCTATATTTGGCCGTATTATACATGCATATTATAGTAGAGAAAATTCTAGAAAGATTTGTAATGATGTCGTAAAAAAAGTTTCTTTTTTTTTCCATATTGAATGTTAATTAATAGTATACATAGCAAATGCAATGTTCTTTAATGTTATTTCTGACGTGATAATGTCTTATACCTCGATGAACGCTGGCTGCACGAACGAAAAAGTGTCCCATTCCGTTTGAGCCGAGTGTTTCCATTGTCGTGGTTTACATTGTTTATTACAAAAATAAAAAAACCTTAAAATTAACGAGTGCGAATAAATGTTACATTTATCGAAAAAAATGTAATTTACAACTTACTCCTTCTTTGTATTATACAAAATAATGATAATTCAGTGATATAATAATTCAATTCAGTTCATAAAAGTATGCAATTTTTCATCAATGTTTTCTTATGACATTATCACGTAAAATTACCGTCCATAAACTGACATTACAGACAACCATTTAATTGGGTAATAATTTATATATTTTTTTACTATTATGATTACACATGAATGGATGAGAGACATCACTTTATTTTATTTTCCTCCCTAAAGACGACTCGCGCGGTTAGCACATAGCACTGTTGCTGTAATGTACTTAATGAATAATTTCAGTTACATTAATTTTAATATTAACTCTTATTATTTAGTTGTAATTTTTATTTTTCTTTCTAGGTACGAGTTTCATGTTGTCGAGAAATGGAGGGAAAAAAAAGAAAAGGCGATAAGTTTAAGGGTATGGACTACTGGAAAAAGTGGTGTGGTCAAGCGGTTTCCAGTAAGGAAACACATTTGGCTACTGAAACTACAACAAGCTTGCGCGCTGCTGGTAATGAGACTGTGGTGGCAAGTGAGCCTTCGACCTCAGTTACAGAATCGAACGACAAAGTCGAGTCAGTGGCACCTGTGACCTCAGTTACAGTATCTAACGACGAATTCGAGTCAGTGGTGCCTGCAGCCTGTTTAATGGGTACGACCAACCAGCCTACGTTTATTCAGGAACCGACCAGCTTGCCTGTTTCATCATCATCTCATCCTGTAGCTAAACTGGACGTTGGTTTTTATTCGAATCAAGATGAAATGATGAATGAATATATAAAAGTCCAAATTTTAAAAGTCCCTTGGACCCCACCCAAAGATTATAAGTTTCCCATTTCCACAAAACGAAATTTGCGCTTTCAACTTAAATGGATAGAGAGATTCCCCTGGTTGTCATATTCTGAATATAAAAGTGGAGCATTCTGCAGAATTTGTGTTGTAATGGGACGTTCACTTGAAGGTAAAGGCAGCCATCAGCGAATTGGCCAGCTTGTAACCGAGCCATTCTGCAAGTGGAAAAATGCATTAGAAATATTTGAAACTCATGCAAAAACAGGATATCACAAGAGAAATTTGGAACTTGCAGAAAACTTTCTTAAAGTAACATCTTTGCAGGCTTTTTCAGTCAGTGAGCAGTTGTCTTCTGAGAGAAAGAGGCAGCAAGAAGAAAACCGAAAGAAATTAATCCCTATCGTAAAAGGAATAATTTTTTGCGGTAAACAAGGCATCCCATTAAGAGGTAAAATAGATTCTGGGCGGATTGTACCAGAGCCTGATCAACCACTGCAGAATGATGGTAATTTTCGGGCACTGTTGCGGTACGGAGCTGAGTCTGGGGATAAAGATCTTTCTGAGCATTTGGCCACTTCTCAGAAGAATGCTCTTTACACAAGCCCTCAGATCCAAAATGAAATAATAGACATTTGTGGTGAAATAATTCAACATAAGATAATCGAAGAAGTAAAGAAAGCCCGATTATTTGCTATTCTCGCTGACGAAACTACTGACATCTCGCGTGTGGAGCAAGTCTCGCTGTGTTTGCGATATGTTGATTTGAAGGATGTTGAACATCATAAAGTTAAGGAGATGTTTCTCGAGTACATTCCTACTGTTGATGTCACAGGATCCGGCCTAGCAAATCTAATTATTACAGCTCTGAAAAAGCATGGGCTTGAGTGTTCTCATGTGGTTGGTCAAGGTTACGATGGGGCTGCAGCTATGAGTGGGTATTTGCACGGGGCCCAAGCTTATGTTCGTCGAGAATGTGCTCTTGCTCTTTATGTACACTGTAGTGCACACTCTCTCAACCTTGCAATTGCTGACTCATGTTCACAAGCAGATATCCGAAATTGTGTTGGGATTGTACAGTCTGTCGGTTCGTATTTCAGACATTCCGCTCAACGCACTGCTGTTTTGAAAGACAAAATTCGAGAGTTGTTACCCGCCGATCACCAAAAAAGCCTGCTTGTAATGTGCGAAACACGGTGGGTCAACAAGCATGAAGCTGTCATGAGATTCAAAGAAATTTATCCAGCGATTGTCAATGCTCTCGAAGAACTCCAATCTAGCCATAATAAGGAAACATCACAACAAGCCGTCCAAATGCTTAACACACTTCGATCTTCGAATTTTGTGATGTCCTTAGTGATTCTTGAGAAAGTCATGAGCTATACATTGTCGTTATCCAAACAGCTGCAAACAGCTAACACCGACCTGATTACAGCATTCAGCCATGTGGATGATGTTATTAATACCTTGCAACTTCTGAGGAATAAAGTTGATGACGAGTATCCTCATATTTTTGAAGAAGCAAAGGTTTTGCTCGAAGAAAATGGCGGTATACTGCAGATGCCACGCATAGTCGGAAGGCAGTTGAACCGCTCAAACATTCCTGCGTCTGATACATGCTCGCATTACAAAATAAATTTCTTCATCCCATTCCTTGACCATACCATTCAACAATTGAACGAAAGGTTTACGAAGCACCGTAAAGTAGTGACTGCACTTTCTGGTATCTTGCCATCAAATTTCGCAGCCAGTTCTGAAATTGAAGAGGCAGTTTGTATGTACTCTTCAGTGCTTCCCGAAAGAAGTACATCTGTAGTCAAAGCAGAACTAGATGTGTGGAAAGCAGTGATGACAAACACCTCCCCTACTCCAAAATCTGCTTTGGAATGCCTAGATAAGTGCGATCAAAAACTATATCCAAATGTTTACACATTGCTACAAATTTTGGCTACCATACCTGTTTCCACTGCTACCCCAGAAAGGACGTTTTCAAGCCTAAGGAGACTGAAAAACTACTTACGCAACACAACCAGTGAAAACAGACTGAACGGTTTGGCTCTTATGAATATACACTATGGGGCAGAAATAGATGCGGATGAAGTAGTGGACATATTCAAAATGAAAAACAGAAGAATAATTCTATAAGTGTAATTGTGTATGCAGTATGCACTTTCTATTCACGTGTATATTAATGTTGCATTGTTTTGTCATTTTATTTTGTAAACCCCCCCCAAAACTGAAATCTGGCTACGCCCATGAAATATTAATTACTATTAATACAACGCAGGAAAAACCTTCCGGCCACAGCGTGTGAACATGGTAGTCGGCCGCTCGCTCGCCCTTGCTCACCCTCTCCCCGTACCGTGCGCTGCGGCCGATCTCGGATGCTGCTTGTATTTGTTAACAATCACGTTATCTGCTTCATTTTAACGAGTAAAAATATATTAAAACTGTCAGCAAATTGATAAAAGCTTCATGTGTCCGCAAAACAGGGCACAACACTGGCCCGCTAGCAGTGGCGAGGCGTGAGGTTTACATGAGGGGAAGCAACAACTCCGTTCACATCAAAACATTTTGGAGGGGGGGGGGGGGGTCCGGGGGCCCTCCCCCGGGAAAATATGGATGTCAAGGTACAAAATGGTGCTATTTAAGTAGTTTTCTTAACTGAACATTGACTATTCCACAGGTAGAAAAATTGACATTTTTTTTAAAATA
The DNA here is from genome assembly GCF_032445375.1 of Bacillus rossius redtenbacheri. Lineage (NCBI taxonomy): Eukaryota > Metazoa > Arthropoda > Insecta > Phasmatodea > Bacillidae > Bacillus > Bacillus rossius. Next base: position 115,055,634 of record NC_086330.1, on the reverse strand, counting down.
AATTATTTTTAAAAAATAATGTTTGAATTTCATTATTCTGATAGTAAAATACCTACTCTACATTACTTATATACTAAGTGGGAGAGTAGTATCATCGATATCTGGTACAAAATATATAAACAGACAACACATGGCAAAGTAAGTACTTAAAATAAAGAGAAGAACCTCATAAAAATGTACTAGAATAGTAAAAATTAAATCTTGGTTTTTTTCGTACCAACACAAAAGAAATTATCTTCATACGTGATCAGAAACTCTGTTAACTGGTACGTGTACCAAGAAACTGGCACGTCAATTATTCCTGAAATGCCACGATTTTTTTTCCTAGCCTAAATTATTTTAAGTGTGTAAGGGGAGGGTCCAGGGTCTCAGGCCGAAGCCTATACACTACCATGCGGGTTTTTAACCATGCAGGACAAGGGCGCGTGCATTGTGTGCTATTGGGGTTTACTGGCCAGCCATGGCTGCGATTGGCGCCATGACTGACGCCCCATTGGTCGCCTAGCTTAAAAGCTAGCTAATGTGACCCAGGTAAAACCTGCATACACACAGGGAAAACCCTGGGCCGGTTCATGCGGGGATCAAATATCATGCATTAAGCAAGCAGGTAACTACTGGACAAGAGGGAAGAAGGGTCCAGGTAAGAAGAGTTGGAGGGGCTGAAAAATCAACCATGCTGGAGTTGGGTGCTTGGGCCTTGCGGCCCGCATTTAAATGTTGGGTACTCCTGGGTTATTATTGACCAGGGGCGCTTGCGCCCCCAGAGGCGGGCGACTTCACTCGTCAGCCCAGCCCAGCTGCCCAGGCAGCCACAGTTAAACCAGATGTGGGCAGACGAGCCAGTAAACCGGCTCGAACTGCGGGCGCACGGGGCGAAAGGCAGCCTGACATTGCACCATCTTCATCTTCCTTCTTCCAGTCAACAGCCAACAACCTTTCAAGCCAGGGTGGGGGTAAGTCGTTCAGGCGAATTAAGTATCTTGCGAGTCGGACCCTCTTGTCCTCCAAAATCCCGGGACGGTTGAAGGTCGCGCCGCCCAGGCTACCACTGGCTCCAACAGAGCCCCAACTTAAAGGCGCCGCCATCTCTTCCTTCAGAGTTACGATGATGTTCAGTTCCGTTGCGCGCGCGGCAGTTCACAGCTCCGCAATTTCCAGCCCGCAGTTCGTCTACACTTTGCATCTAGGGCACATCGAGCTCCCCTGCGGTGCCTTCGCCGACGGAACTGATTTCTGCCACGCGCCGAGCTGCATTCAGGCTACCTTTCACCCCGATAGCCGTAATAACGACTTCACAGGCCGGCCATTGGTCCGCGGACTGTATTGGTTATTCACAGTCACCCCAGCGAGATTGCAACTCTCAAGCTGGAATCCCGTATCCGCCACCCGCGGGACGCAGTCGGTAGCAGTTGGCACTGCTAGGCCGCCTCCCGTACGCCCACCAATCCCCCACGCACTGCCAGCCAACAGCCCGCGAGAGAGATGCGCGCGCCCCGAGAGACGACCGCCGACTGAAACGCGACCTCGTCACCTGCTCTGCCGAATTGTAGCGGACATAGCCGAATCAGTCGGCGGAAGAATTCCACCGTCTGCTTCGGCAATGTTCGCTTTAGTTCGGCAAGAAAGCGCTACCTTCGTAGCTTCTACCGCGTGTTTTTACAGCCAATCCCCTCCCTGAACCTTTGTACCATGCCACCCCCCCCCTCCCCTTCCGAAAGGAAACTACTGCGGCAGCCTTCCTGCTGAAAGCGGTCCTACCAGCGCTTCTAAACCTAGCAACGCTTCTAAAACAGCATGTTTTGTGTGTCAACGAGTTCTTTTCTTATAGCGCACAGCGCACAGTACTGGGTCCCAAGAAGATAGTGTAAAAAATACATACACCTAACGGCACGAGCCAAAGTAAAATACTATTCTGAATAAAATATTTATTTACGAAATACAATGTCTGGAAACTGCCTGGGCAAGCACTGCTTGCCTTGCTTGCCCTGACGAGACGCCACTGCCCGCTAGTTCTTTTCATTCAAAACGTGGCTAAAGAACTTGCATGGATCAGGCTGAAAACATCCGGCAATACGTGTAGGTTATAAGGAATCTTGTTATGAATTGAGATGTTATGTTTTTCGAGTAAATATACACAGGGACCGACTGGATGGACGCCCGCCTTGACTTGTTTTGACTGCCGCAGCGATGTTTATTTTGACAGCTCAAGCAATTATCTTTTCCTGTGGGTTGATAGAAAAAGGTCGCTTCACCCAGCATAAAAAAAAAAAAAAAAGGCTACGCCACTTATTCCCCAAGCAGGAAACACACTGGCTGCCGTCTGTCTCCCCCGCATTTATCTTTCTTCTAACATTCAACGACTCGCCTCTCGCGCGAGCAATAACGAAGCGACCACGCATTGGGCCGTTTTATGCTTTGTTTGGTGACAGCAGCTTGATTTTATTCGGCATATTCCTTTTCATAGGACCCTTGCTATTAAAATACATTTATATTTAAGTTTGAAAGCTTGTAAATTCCTTGCCAGAGATGACTGAACTCAAACTTGGTGTGAAAAGTGACATATTTTGACATACTTTTTTTTGGCCGTGTTTGGTGGGGTCTGAAAATGTTTACAACGATCTTACCCCTCCCTCACCACATTGGTACCCCATTCATAATAGCCAAATTTTACGGGAGAAGGGAGGGTGAAAAGAGCATTTTCTCACTGAAGGTTTTTCAAAGGGGGGCGAAGTTGGGGTGTTTATAAGGGAGGACACTAGATGGTTTGTGTGTCTGGGAGGGATGAGCTAGCCTTGAAGAATGTTACCGAGGGGAGGAAGGGGTGAACTTATGCGTCATGAAGCCGCTGCCGCCAGCCAGCTGGGCGAGCTTAGTATGCGCCCACTCGCATTGCAGAACCTACCGCTGCCATATTTTTAAAGGAAATGTCCCAATATTTTTTTGTTATTCTCACATGAAACATTATTGGAAGTATTAAAGCAGACACCAAAATATGCTGTGTTTTAAAATTAACAGATTTTAATGATCTTTCATTTAGTTTTTTTAAAAATATTTTTTCTGTTTTTCACATTTTGGTCAAATATCCAATTTTTTGACGGTTTCCGAGAATGTATTCGTAAAATCACTGCTTTGTTAAATCCGGGGTTCGTGACATCGGGGTTCTAGTGTATTTAACTACGGCAAGCAGAAAACGTACATGTAAACTAACCAGTAAAAATAAACTGTTTTTGACATATTTTCTTTAGAGGTGGCCTGTAGGGCGACGGACTTGTCATGAAGGTTGAAGTGGGTTTAAAGCAAAGCCGTCTAGCATTGTGAGTGACAGCATCCTGCCATTGTACGGCTGGTTTCTTAGGCCGGTATTCCACTGTAAAATATTTTATAAAACATCTTTTATAAAATATATTTTCCATCTTTTAATAAAATATTTGATGAGTGCTTATTTTATAAAAGTTCTAGGCTGTCAAGTACACTACATAAAAGATTGTTGTCAAAGAAGTAGTCAGTAATTGCATAGCATTTGATTGTTTGTAGTGTATTAAGTGTTCATTAAACAGTTAAACTTATTAACCACATTGAATTGTTTAAAGAAAACATTACTATGGATGACAGGCCCCCCCACATCATTCTGTGGGCCCCGTTGCTAGAGGTCATGATGATCCCCTCCCCTCCCCCCATTTTTTATACTAAAAAGATTTAAAAATTTTTTTGGCTTCTATGTATATTGTTTTAGTTATATTAATTCTTAACCTTAATCACAATTATTTTTGTAATCTTCGTGCTTTGCACTGTACAGCATTTCATCACATTCATACTCAGCAATCAACATTTTTGTCGTTTCCACACTCCAAATGTACTTATTTGTGGGCTTAGTGGACATTTTTAAAATTTACTACCGTGAATCGATGTAAACAATCAAATTCTTTTATAAAATGTAATGCCAACCTATTACATTTTATAAAAGATATAATTTATAAAATATGTCCTATTACATATAAAGAATCTTGGTCAAAGACGTTTTATAAAAGATGTTTTATAAAATATTTTACAGTGGAATACCGGCCTTAGCGAGTAGCGGTTTGGGAAGGAGGGGGTTTACATCAACTGAAAATTTCGGAAAACATCTATTACGACCCTATTCCTGGGAACCGTGAGGGGTCGTTTCAGAGAGGTTTGACTGTAGATGAGACATAGGAATATGATAGAGTAATACAGGCCATAATAAAATATTAAGTCAGTAATTTGAGTGTATTTCCTCAGAGTCTCCCCGTGATATTTTGCAGCTAGGAATCAGTTGTCAATCAGTTGTCTCCAATGATATGGAAGTTTAGAAGTGTAACAGTGAATTTTTTCTTATATTTATAACTTCAGCAACAGACCTAGTGGACCACGCTGGATCTGATGACCCATGAGCCATGACAAACACACAGAGCTAGCTTTTTCACACCCAAGTGAGCCAGCATCCACTTGGCCCACCCTGGGACTCGAAATGCAATGCGTGGGTGATGGCAGTGTATAGAGTTTTAAAACACAGAGGATAAGTTAGCTTAGAATCCAGGATGCATTTCCGAAGAGGTACCATAGTTACAGAACATTACCACAAAAATTGGGTGAGTCCACGAAAGACTTTTGTGCAAAACAGGCCTAACACAACTTGGATAATAAAACGTTCTCTTACGAAAAAATGCATTAGTGGAATACATATATGGCACTTGACCTCACTTTAAACGAAAACAAATTTCTACGTTATATGGACATAGAGTACCTTGAAGTACAAAATCATGGGTGTAATCCAGTGTTTCAGCTTTTTGGGAATCTACTCTGGTTTTTGTTTTAAGGCTCCTTCAATGTGATTGTTTCAGACTAGTTCGGATACAGACGGCAGGCTCTCCACCCGAACATAGTGCTGCATTCTGGTGGAGCGCGACAGAACTGTAGACATTAGTGGACCTGAGTGGTATTTGCTTTGGCAACTCTGGAGGTGACGAGTGACATGTTAGCAGTAGTACAGTTTGACAGTGACCATTTTCAGCTGTGTAGATCAATGACACCAGTCTGTCAGTCAGTGCCACTTCTCACGACCAAGTGATGCGTTGTGTCCAGTGACTCATAGTTTATATTTTGACGGGTTATTTATTCACATACGTCATTTTATTTTCTGTCTTAACGTGTATTAAAAAATGTAAACTATGGAAGGTGGACACCAAAAAGAAACTACATTGGTAGGCTACACTGGAGTAGGGTTACCAGACGTCCGGCAAAAGGAGGACATGTCCTCCTTTTTATGTATTTTTTTGCGTCCGGCCGGATTTTCCTTAATGCTCCAAAATGTCCGGCTTTTTTATAAAGTGAGATAATTCCTGCAGTTACACTCTGAGTAAAGCGCGCGGTGTGCGCTAATGCGCTGTCCGCAGAGTCACCCCACTAGTAAGTAGTTCTATGACAGCTTGACAGGTAGCAGCACATGCAGAAGCACGTGCTTTTAATTATGCTGTATGTGCGTAGTTTGTTTGATTCTTTATACTGAAACTGTATTAAATGCCAAAACATTGTAAAATATCGTACTCCATTGTAATTAATTCATGGCTTTTTTAAAAAAATATATTGTCCTCCTTTTTAGTGAAATGTCCTCCTTTTGCGAGGTGAATGTCCTCCTTTTTTGTTATCAGTGTCTGGTAACCCTACACGGGAGGGAACGCAAAATTGTGTTAAAAGCATTTGAGTTTTTTTTTCAAATAGACAAGAGTATGAACAATGCAATTAATAAATCTTTGTGGTCAGCTTTGGTCAGCGATAGCAATAGTGATTAAAAAGTATATGTTATTAATTTCTTTATTAAGTTCACTTAACAATTATCATAAGAATTTGTTCCAATCAATGTGTGTGAACAGGTTCTTGTTGTAAGTTAAAGTAAAAAAAGTGACGATTTATTATAAATTTATAAGCATAATAGTATAAAAAATTATAAATTAAAATATGAGTTCTTAAAATGCTTCTTGTGTAATCAGAATTCCAAAGAAACACATTTCCTGAAATTCGTAACATGTTAGAGATTTTGCAACAGTGCACACCACAAGCTGTGTACTGCAATACAAGAGTGAGACAGTCTATAGTAATTGACCATCTGAAAATATTAAGTCTTAATGAATCAACTTTTATGGTCCTAATAGAACATAAAACACACACACAATGTTTTGTTATAGGGGAAGAGTCAGCTTTTTATTCCAAAACTCTGTATCCTTCTACAGGAAAGCTTCACTATAAAGAACATGAAGGGACCAAAAAATAGTTGAGTTTGTTATACTGAAGTTCTTTATACTGAAACATAAGCATTGTTATAAATATGTATACCGATAAATACATGAAACAACATTACTAGGATATATATGAACTTAAAAGAAGAACATAACACATTGTTGATAACAATTTCAAACCAATAAATACAGAAAACAAACAGCTGTAAAGTACATATACATATGTACATACCAATCCATCCATGAAGGAAAAAAACTATTTTTTTGAAAAAAATCTTCAATCACTTTTTGTTTTTTGAAATTATTGTTCATGTATGTTAACACGTCCTTTTCGATTTCTTGAAGCTTAGGCATATGATGCACAAGTTCATCACATGTCATAAAAAGTCTTTCAAGCACAGATATAGCATTGCTTACTTCTTTCTTATCTGGGCGTATGAGTTCATCCTCTTCAGCCGCTTCAGTTTCATCCACCTCTGATTCACATGTTTCTTCACACGTAGCTTCGTCCGATTGGGGTGGGCAGGTTGCGAGATTATCGTCAATCACAGCAAACTCTTTGAAGGTTACCTCTGACGATGTTTGGCCGATTTGTGCCCACAGAGATTCACAGTGGGTCACTTCCACTTCAGTATTTTCAGCACTAGCAGGTGGAGGGCTGCTAGAGCGAAAGCCTGCTTTACAAAAGCAGTTAGCAATAACAGATGGAGAAATGCTGTTCCATGAAAAGCAGCACCTGTGCATTGCTTGCAGGATGTTCCATTTTGGGACAACTGATCCACTTTCTTTGTTGTCCATCTGCCGCAGAAGGTACTGGACCAGTTGCTTCCTGTAATGGTGTTTTACCTGGGCTATGACACCCTGGTCCATGGGCTGCAACTTGCTGGTGCAATTAGGAGGGAAAAACACAACTTTTACATTTTTTAGTTTGGAGGTTTCAACATTGTGTGCTGGGCATCTGTCCAAAAACAACAAAATTTTTCTGTTTTTAAGACCCATACGAGAATCAAGTGAATTTAGCCAGGTCTGAAATATAGACGATGTCATCCAGGAATTAGTATTGTTCCTGTAGGTACAGGGCAAGTGTTTAATATTCTTAAAACACCTGGGCTTGGCAAATTTACCAATAACAAGCAAGTCCAGTTTTTGTGTGCCATCACTATTTGCACAGAATAGCACACTTAGCCTGTCCTTACTCTTCTTACCTCCATGGCAAGTCTCACCTTTCACTCCTAATGTCCTGTCAGGCAGAAGATTAAAAAACAAGCCAGCCTCGTCAGCATTAAATATGTCTTTTTTATCATAACCTGAAGTAATGTCTGCCAAGCGTTCAATCCAGTCATCTTGAATTTTCGGGTCTACTGAACCTTCCTCACCACACACCTTAAGTGTACTAAGGTTCCATCGGGCTTTGAATCTATGCAGCCAACCCCCTGATGCCTGAAAATCTTCAATGCCCATCTTAAGAGCTAACTCACGAGCTTTTTCTTGTAGAACAATTCCAGAGACTGGAATATTTGAAGCTCTGGAATGCATAAGCCAGTCAAAAAGATTTTTCTCCAGGCCTTCGTTTGGTGCCGTACAAACTCTCTTCCGGCTATCAGGCAACGCAAGATCTTGGTTTTCATACGTAACCCGCTTTGAAAGAATAGTAGACAGAGTTGATTTTGCGATTCCAAATTTTTCCGCAACGTCAGTTTTCTTTTCACCCCTATCTACAGCCTGCAGAATCTGTTGTTTTGTTTTCAGGTCTATTGCTTTTCTTTTACGAGCACCAGACATTTTGCTAAGAATACAAAAAAAAAAATCGAATTTTTAGTCTGTACCACGAGCACAAAAGGTTATGAGATAACGTAAACGTGTTCTCTCGGAAAACAATACAGCCGGAACTACTACAGTATAACGCTTTTCCGATTATGTATCATACTGCAGCCAACTCGCACAATAATATTCGTCGCTACAGCAAAACCCCTTATTTGCACTTTTCATGGGGGACAAACTAAAAAAGAGTAAAAAGCGGGAAAGTGTAAATAAAGGGAAAAGTAAGAAATATGTTAAAGTTAATTAAAATACAGTTGCATTCTGCAGCGTTCAGAACAAATACGGGCTACATTACACATACGCATTTCACCACAGTAAAAAAAAAATTTAAAAAAAAAGGGCCGCAAATTGATAAAAATTTACCGTCAATAGCGCGCCGTGCGCGGAGAAAGGTCATTGTACTCAATCAGCTGTTGTTATGGCGCGGCGTAGCCGCCGGCTGGCTCTCTCTGTTCTCTGAGCTGCGCATGCGCAGTATAACTCTCTCAACGCTCCGCCCAGACTCGTGACCGTCCATCAGAAGCCAGCCAATAGATGCGAGCTTAGCGGAAAAAAAATATAAGCTCCACCTCCCGTGTACCAGTTTTGTCCAGTTCTAATACCAGTTTATTGGTATACGCCCCAGTTTTCTCGCTGCCGTGACGTGTTCAAGTTTACGTTCATCTTGATGTCTTGATACCAATAATTAATTATTTACGATCCCCAGAAATAAATTGTTAGTTTAAAAAATATGCGTCAACTTTACAGTACTTCCAAAATTATAAAATACGTATAAAACAGTTACCAAGACTCCGCTCATTTTATCTTGTGAAGTTTGTCTCGTACCAGTATTTCGGCTAAGTTGTGACATAAATACAGTATCAGAACTTAACAATGATCCACGTTTATACATTCGTGAGTTTACGTTTTTCCCTCGTGCAGTTTAGATTGTCTCCTGCTATAATTACTCGGACTTTTACACGCTTAGGCTTATATTATTACATGTTTATAAATAAAAGCAGCAACTTTTCATGTTATAAAATATGTATATTTTGCGATTTAAAATGTTCATTGCCGACTATGAACATTACGTTTTTCACTATGTTTTTAGGCCTACTAGCTAATCTTATCTACTCTTAAGTACCCACGGATTTTTCTGGTTGTTTATGGTTGGTACGTGACGTAAATAGCCGGATGGATTCGATTTTTGAGACGTAATTCGCGTGAAAGTATTGTATTGGACTATATGGGAACTAAACGGGACCTGAAGAATATAGTGCAAATAACGGGAAAACGTAAATAAGGGGTTTCGCTGTATAAAAATTGTCTACAACAGAAATTTAGTTTTGCTACAAGTGTAAATTCAACGAACTTTAACTGTAAATTCAATTACATAAAGTTATTCTAGATTGTAAGAATTTTAAAACAAAACTAAAAAAGATGCGTCAACTTTCATATCGTAAAGTTTAATAGTCGGGCCTATCGATACAGAGCTTCGATAGAATCGTACAGTACAGTATCTCAGTCATTAGTCTATGGCCGCTTGAAGAACCTGTTCACATACTCTCTGCTGATGCTTTGTCTATGGCCAGGAGACACGTTGTAGGTTATGTTTTTGTTTACGTACACGCTGTTATGTTTGACAAAACAAATAAAAAATAAAGTACAAGTTTTTGGACGGTAATTTTTTTTTTCAAAATTTGCCTCAAGGTTGTTCGTTCAAGTGAATATTTTTGTTTCAGGAAGAAACAGACTGTCGTAAAATTCGTTAAGATGAAATAAAATTCAAGGTTATTATATACGTTTTTGGCGGGACCAAACAATGAGTTCGGTTAAGTGAAGTGTTCGTTTAATTGAAGTTCGTTGTACTGGTGCTTTCCTGTATATCCTTTGATCTCATTAGAATCAATAGAATCAGCCAATCCCAGAATCAAAATCAACGCAACACTCTGTAAACACAATTTAGCCTATGAAAACATACACAAATATGGCAACTACGTACTATATTTTTTTTTTTACTATTAGCACTTCCAACCAGTTATTTTGTGTATTTTACTACATAATACCTTTTTTTTAATATCTTGTAGTACAGCTATCATATTTTCTTTGAAAATAAATATTTCCAGACTGGTAATAAAAACTGAAATAAATTATGAGTCTGAGGTAGCTTTGCTAAAATAAAACACTAAAATAAACTACATAAATTTAGCAAGATTATATCATCATTCCAATTTATGCAATATTATAACAAGTAAGATGAAATAAACAAAAAATGTAAACAAAAATGTATTATTTTTATGTTATGATATGAATTTCACTTTATCAGTTTATCACTGTAAATAAGTATTGTATATACAAAGTATGCTTCATGTGTATTAAGATCCTCACAAGCTACAAATTTATTTAACACTACCTTTAACTGTTGATCTGAACTGCACAACATTATGTTATAAAAAAACTTCAAATGCAACCAGGGTAATAAATTAATACGTAGGTGAAAACTAAGACGAAGAGAATGTAATGGTACGAAACATCACATATTGTTCACATTCACAAAACACAAGCACAGAGAGTTTATTGATAGTCAGGGTTTTTGCTGAGGATGACGAAACCCTCCATGATGGGCGTGAGCGGCACGTACTCTTCAGTTGCCAGCTCTGCCCTCTCCCCGAACGCTAGGAGAACTGGCGTGGTGTGAGTTTGGAACCCTGTGATTGTCTTGGGCTTGCCTGCTTGGCCGACAACGTCAAGTGCCTAAATGAAAGAATGAAAACAGATCATAAGTTACTGAAAAGAATAAAAGCTAGAACAATATGAAATAATTATGGACAAGATTATATGGTAAATTGCGATAAAAACTAAATATATATCACAGTGAAGCATGTCAATGCAACACATCACACAGAAATGAAGGTTAATACACCATTTAGCACCAAAATGTAACTAAAATCATTAAATAAATTAGCAATTTCACAAAAACTTATTTAAAAATGAAAAAAAAGTGTAATCTTTTGTCATGGTAAATTCATTGACAGAAATTTATATTGGCATGAACCTTGTACAAATATTTATAAACTTTATAGATTGGAAAAAAATTATTATTACTTTACTTGATCTTGCATCTCTTATTAGTAACATATTTTACATTAATATTGGCACATTTTCAAACAAAAAATTTGCAGGTTAACTTTTCTTTTTCTTTAAAGTTATGTTCTAGACATGCTTATTACCAATGATTATATAAAATATAAGTGCATTATAAAACAGTTAAAATGTGACTATTTGGTGAAATAAGTATTAAGAAAAATTTTACTATCATATTTGTTGAATAATACACAATCTTTATGAATAAAGACAACAATGTTATAAAAATAACACAATAAAATCTTGTTCCTAGTAATAATAGTTATTAGACATTGGCCGCGAAAGCCTACAATCTACTATACTGCATCATCACCAAATGCTGTTCCTGTAATCTTAGAATTTCAAAAAATTGGTTTAAAAAAAGAAATGTTTCACCAAAATCTTTAAATGAAGCACCACAATGTCTTCACTTTTTCAAAATATTTTTTGGTGTGAAACGTCTTTAAAATCACACCGAAACATACAGGTACCAAAAAAGAAATTTGTACCATAATGAAAAGGTCTATATCATTTTGCCTTAATAATTTCTAAACTATTAGTCTTAAAGATATAAGTACGGTGTCATTATTTAACCTATATAGTCAGCTTGCTAATAACTAATAAGACCTTGAGTTTGCATCGCAAGTGGACAGATTGTCAGGGAAGGGGAACCGCGCAGAATGGTCAAAACCAGCGCTCTCGCTCCTTTCTATTTTCTATTCACTATAGTTCACAACTCAGATGTGATACAATGATGCTGTGTGTTTATGTACAGAGTTTATTTAGATTGATCGATTTAAGCCAAAAATAGTGTATTTTCGACAATATTTATATTTATATGTAAAAATGTAAGCCTAATATACAACATGTCAGCCTCAGCCCGAGCAAGAGCCAGCCGAAAATACACTGTGAACGATGCCGACTGTGAGCACCTTTAATGCTGTTGTACCTGTATCAACAGATATATTAATATTAAGTGAAGATAGCACCCACACATCTGCTGAATATGTCTCCGAACTGAGGGATCTGAATATCAGTCGAAGTGAAGTGATGCAAGACCATTGGCATGCAACAGACGAACGCTTCAAAACAGTATTCGAAACCAATCAGTTTGGTCTATCTTGGAGCATTTGTGATAAACTTTGGTTCGACAGAGATTTCAAGAAGGCAAAAGCTCGCAACATTCCATTCCTTCAGAATAAATTCCCTAGTAAAAATATAGCAATATTTTGTTTATGTAGTACCTGTAGCATGTCAATAGATGCCAATAAAATCTTAACGCTGTCACACTCAAACAAATTTCGATATCCCCCCAAGCCAGACGGTTTTAGTATGCAGTTTTCATTTCAATCCATTAAACTAAGAGTATCCTGACACAGCCCCACCCAATTTTTTATTTTTATTTTCCCCCCCGAGAGTTCTAAGAATGTATGCATAAATTTGTTTTAATCTTCGCATTCGGAACATGTCAATGATAGATTTTCCTTATACACTAGGGTCTCGATAATCCGAGCTCCGATAATCCGAGTTCCCAATAATCCGAGTCAGTTTCGGGGGTTGTGAGAAAGAAAAAAATATGAATTTTGCAAACACACATACACGTAGGGACGGCCAGGGCTACGTTGAGGAGGAAGGCCTGATGGGGTGAGTTGGGTAAGTGACTGTACATAGCAGGTAGCCGCCCACCCCTGCAGAAGTCGCAAGCATCTATTTTTAGAACATTGGGGGAAACCCCTTTTCTCCGTCGGCCTAGATCCTCCGCCCCCTCGTCACTTCCCCGCGTTCCCTCCAGAGGGCAATTTTTAGTTCCCATAAGTTCTTCGCCGTGAGCACATCTATGTAGTTACGTCCCAGTTCTATTACGAACCAGTATGAGTAAAAGAAAACATACTGAAATATCATTAAGTGATAAATTAGAAGCGCTGACGCGGGTTGATAAAGGTGAGCCGCTAAAAACAATTGCGCGTGATTTAGGAGTGAGTGCTGTTACTGTGGGTGACTGGAGGCGCAACAGACAGAAATTGGAGTTATGGCTAACTCAAAAAAATCTTTCTCAGGCTACAACATCCAGATCTCGTATGAAAAAAAGTGAGTACGAAAAAACAAGTGAAGCTTTGTTTTCATGGTTTTTAGCACAGCGGCAAAAAGGTGTCCCTCTTTCTGGGCCTATATTACAAGAAAAAGCGCAGTATTTTCGTAATAAATTACAAGAAGGTGAAAGCAATTTTAATGCCAGTAAAGGATGGCTGGATAAATGGAAAAAAAGATACGGTGTGTGGCAATTGCATATCACAGGAGAAAAGCTTTCAGCTGATGCTGCTGGTGCTGAAAACTATGTTCAAAAATTTCAAAGCATGATCGAAGAAGGGGGCTACACACATGATCAATTATATAACTGTGACGAGACTGGGTTAAATTTTAAAATGCTACCTGACAAGAGTCTAGCATCCAAAGACGAGATTTCCGCTCCTGGGCATAAAAAGAGCAAGGAACGAATTACTGTTATGCCATGTTCCAATGCCTCTGGGACACATAAGCTTCGTCCCTTGGTGATAGGAAAATCAAAAAAACCTAGAGCTTTTAAAAATGTAAATATGAACGCACTACCCGTCGCATACAAAAATCAAAAGAACTCGTGGATGAATACGACCATTTTTAAAAATTGGTTCTTCGAGGAATTTGTTCCTTCAGTAGAAACTTTTTTAAAAGAACGACAATTACAGAGAAAAGCACTGTTGGTTATTGACAACGCTCCATCCCATCCAAACGTAGAAGAGCTTTCAAGTGATGAAATTAAAACTGTTTTCCTGCCCCCAAATGTAACTAGCCTCATTCAACCTATGGACCAAGGCGTCATTGCGACAATAAAGAAAAAGTACAGACGCATGCTTCTGACATATATTTTGCAAGAAGAAGAAATTTCATTAGTAGATATGCTAAAAACAGTTAATATAAAAGACGTTATCTATTGGTTAGTTGATGCGTGGTCAGAAATTAAACAGGAAACTATACAGAAATCCTGGTCAAAACTTATAAAACTGAGAGTTTCACAAAGTGAAGAAGAAGAAACAGTTGAAGATGACTGTGATAATATGACTCTATTGAATTTAATGGTGGCAATCCCTGGCTGCGAAATGGAATCCAGTGCTGAAGAGGTTAAGAAGTGGTTAGACAGTGATGAAATTGAAGAATTGACAGATGAGAAAATTATTGAAATGGTCAACAACCGGGATGAGGACACCGAAAAAGACGAACAAGGGGAAGAAGAAACCAACAAAAAAATTAGCCATGCAGATGGGTTTCTACGTTTAGAAAAGGCACTCGAATACGTGGAGCAGCAAGATGACGTCACGCCAAATGACGTAATGTTTTTTAAGAAGTGGAGCACACGAGCAGCTGAGAAGCGAGGAGCATTAAAAAAACAAAAAACAATAATATATTATTTTAAAAATAATAATTATGTATATATTTCTAATCTGCCTTTCAATATGTTTGTATTTTATTTTTATTAAAACATCGACATATGTATTAGAAATTGATTTTGCGTGTTTTTATTCGTATTTCCAATAATCCGAGGTTCTGATAATCCGAGTTGGCCCCAGTCCCATCCAGCTCGGATTATCGAGGTTCTAGTGTATACCAGATCCAAACAAATTTCAGTGCTGCACGAACTTTTATTAGCTACACCAATTTTTGATAAACTAACTGTTAACTGTTATTACACATTTTTTTAAATGACAAAAAACTAATTGCAAAAAAAAATTAAAAAAAAAAAGAAAGAGAAATATCTGTAATCTATGACTATGTGCATTTGACTAGCACACACAATATCAAAACAACATACCCTGTAACAACCCAGATTACAGCCTTCCTCATGCAATCCAGTAATTATCTTTTGTCATAAATTTTTTTGTCAAATTTCAGGTTAGGTTTTCCAATGATGTAAAGTTTTGTTTTTCCTTTTAAAAGTTATTGTAAACGTAATTCTCTGGGTTTATTGTTTTTTTTTTAATTAATAAGTTTATTTTTGAAGTAATTTTTTTTTGCTGGCTTCTTTGTGTGGGAGGTATGCTGACGTGATTTTCCTTCGTTATTTCCATGATTGAGGCTTTGTTTCACACGCTAGGCGTGTGAGTCATGGTCACGGTAGTGCGAGAAAGATACAAAATCGCTGCGTCGTGGGAACAGAAGTAAGCATTTCGTGGGAGCTTCTGTTGCCATGTGCCGTGATTGGTTAAAAATTACGTCAGCGAGCCCAGGACACTGCCCGTACAAAGGGAAGGAAGGCTGTAAAATCAGTCATTGTCTGAGAACTATGCCGAGAGGTCGTGGTCGGGCGATGGCTCGCATCATTTAGCAATGTAATATTGAACGACAACTTAAGGCTGTTGGATGGTCAGGCGCTGGCATCTTGCCAGTGTAGGAAAATCAATGTTAACTAAATTACATTTTATGTAGGCACTAAATAAGATAAAAAGTTGAAATAAAAACCAAAATGCAGATAATGCAGGTATACACTTGCGTTAATACCCACTTTTTTAATAACATTTCCACATAGTTTTTAACTGACTTGTTCATTTTTCAATACTCTATTGTAAACAGGCTGCCCGTTTTATATATAAAATGAATATTAAGGCATATTCTGCAAGTTATTTAGATCAAAAAAGTTTTAGACCGCATATCTCTATCTGTAATAGGAAAGCTATAATATTATATTTGTATTGAAATCATTTGTGCAGGGGCAAATATCTCAGATGAGCGATGGCTACCTGGTAGAGGGGGGAAGGAAGGGAGGCAAGCTGTCAGATAGCTGCCTTAGTGCCTGGAGGTGGGGGGCAGTACTAATCCCTTCCTGGAGATGTTTACAGTTTGTAGGTCATGACTCACCACGGCATCCAAACTCTGGTATATTTCCCCCCCCCCCCCCCCCCCCCTTTTCGTTCTTATCACTCAGTTTGAATCCTATAGCCCGTCCCACTCTTAGATTGCAGTACACGGCTTATGGCGCGCGGTGTTGCCAAATCTCTAACAAATTACGAATTTCAGGAGATGCGTGTTTTTGTAATTCGGATCGAACAAGAAGCATTTTAAGAAATCATATCGTAATTTATAATATTTTATACTATTACACATATAAATTTGTAATAATGCCACTTTTATGTAAATTTCAAATAAAAACTACCTATTGTAGATAAAAATTCTTATAGTTTTCTTTTATGTTCTAAAAATCCCATATATATATACACACACACACACACACACACACACACACACACACACATATATATATTGAATTTTCATGGGCCCGATAAATGCCATATTTTTGGACAAGTCATGTCCAAAATGATAAATAAAATACGGTAATGGAAATTCTCGGTCGAGTAAGTTATGGGAAAAATCCGAACAATTGGTTCGAAATGGGAAAGATTTTTTGAAAAACAGAAAAATCGCAACAACTCCCATAATATGAATAATATCGAATCAGTTTTAACGTATGATAACTCGGAGTACCTAATGCCGAAAAATGTTTTCTAAATAAATTTTTTATACGACCAGCCATAACTGCATGGGTTCGAAAAAAATTTTCACCGGGCAAAAAAAAACGTAACTGCCTTAGTAGACACCTTATCAAATCTGTTTAAATTGTTTGTAAATATCATAATTATTTTCCAAAACTTTGTCTAAAACAATGTTTGATAAGATGCTTGGTGTTGAGAAGGATAGAAAAATAATTAAAAATTTTATACCATAATCGCTATTAAATTCCTTCGTATTTATTTAATACATTTTACATATTATGTTCAAGAATCGATTAAAATATTTTTGTTGACTAAGAAAGCCATGTATTTGAAATTGCTTGTAGGACAGAACCCCGCTTATCTAAACACACGACCCTCTTCCCTCTTACGACTGCAGCGCGCGCTCTTGTACTGATAAGACACATCTTTAACAGCTATTTCCACGGAAACTGTAGAAGCAATTGAGATGGAGCTGCTTTTAAAAACTAATTCAATTCATTGTGAACATTTTTCACGCTTTCGTCCCCCATCTATCTTTAATAGAAAAAATTTTTTCCGCTGGTCAACTTTTTGATGTGTCAGTTTGTGAGAAAATGCATTTCAATATATTAAAAAAATTATTTAAGTGAAACCTGTACAGTTTTTGTCTTAACATTTGTTCGGTGGCGTCCTAAGGCATTAATTTATTAATAAAAAAAATCTGAATGAAATACACATGTAGGTTTTTTTTATTTGATGTGAAACATATCGGAATACTTCAAAACAGTTCACAGCTAATAAGTTATGTTTTTTAATTTTTTCGGACACTTAAAATATTGTTAAGTATTCAAAATAAGCATTGCCTGATGCGTATTTTGATGCTATACAATATGAAAAAAGCTTGGTCCAAAAATTAAAATTTTAATTTAGTTTGATATTTGGCAACAACGCACGAAGAAACAAGGACAGTGCTAACGGCAATCGGCGTGTGTTAGAGAGAGAGAGAATGCGCCCATTTACTTCCACACTGCAATCTAAGAGTGGGATGCTCTATAGACCCTAAAACAGATTTTGCGAACTGGTATACCATATCACCTCAGTGTGGGCCACCAAATTATAAGTGTATATTACCATGTTACTGACGATGCAAATAAAATTATGTAATTTACTATGTGTGCAATTTGTGTGACACTAATTATAAACCAGTTATAATGAATAGCCAAAGTTATTACAACTTCAGCATAACATTAGTTAACTGCTTTATCTACACATCGCGGACTTAAATATGATTGAAAACATGTATCATTAATATTATATGGTAAACAAAATGTTAAATATCTGAAAACAAATTATATAGTCATAGCTTTTAACTAGGGACCGGTAAAGTAGGATATTTTTTCCAAACTTAAACATAGTAAGTAGTATTCATTAAAATACCTCTATCGAATTCGTGTACTTATTTAGAAATGAAATATTTATTATATTTAGCAGATTAAGTGTGATTACGCACGCAATCTCGGTGAGTGAGCGTACAGACGAATAAAAAAATTGCTTACAAACCGTTAATACATTGGGCCTGCGTGTTATCTGACAACATATACATAACTGTTATTGTAGGGTCAGTGAGAAAATTATTTTGCAATGTTTGAATGATTTCACCTTAATTGCGCAAAGCAAGTATTGCTGGTAAATCAGCCAGAAAACTACGTAATTATTTATTACAATCAGTTGCGTTCATATTTAAAAAAACAAGGAAAAAAGTATATCCATACGGAATTAAACGTTAAACGTATGTGTTTCATTGCTCCAGTTGTCTGTATATTATAAATATATATATATTAATATAAGATAACTTATATTGCTGTAAATATTTTGCAGCATTGCGAAGAGTGTAGAATTATAGTGTACAGTAAAATGTAGGACCGGGACCATATGTGTGTCGCATCGCTCTTTATTTCGGCAATATAAGTTTACGCTACTGAATACACACATGCCTACATTATATACATACATTAGCATTATATATCTGAGGACGTAGAACAAGTTATATAATTTATACACGAGTTGTTATATTTGAATTAATGTTGCATTTACTTCACGAAACTAATCACAAACATTATTATTATTAAAATAAGTGAATATCTAATCAGACAAAAGTAATTAAACTATACAAATAAATATTACGTTCTTTGAATGTTTTATGCAATGGGGAATCTTGATTCAGTGAAGTCTTTTGGACATACGCCATTAAAATAATAAAACAACCCACTTAAACTTTAATTTATATTTCTTAATCTAAAAATAATAGTGCTTACCCAATTTATAGTAGGCCAATATATAGTAAGAAATTATTATATTTGAATTTTTTTGGTTAATCACAATTAACAGCCATTATTCTGATAAATTGCAAGTCCCGTGAATGTTTCAGTTGCACTCATAACACAAGTCATCTTCATATTAAAAATATGGATTATTATACAGGTTTACTGATTGACGAAGTCAGAATAAGTAGAGAATTTTGGTTGAGTAAAATGTTTCCAAAACTTCAGACATTTTACAAGGAGTGTATTCTGCCTGAAATAATAGATTCGCGGAGAGCTCGAGGGCTGAGCATCAAAGATCCGCCACACATTCAAGATGCAAAGAAGAAACTGCAGCTTGACAAACATAAAACAAGAACAAAAAGTATTTGATGTGATTTGGGAGGTAATGTGTAGCTTAGATATGCATGTACTGTATGTACAGATATGTAGGCCTATTGTAGATATTGTAGGTATGTTTGTTTTTGAATGCCTAAAAAAGGTTATCAACAGATAAAGTAACTAATAACGCAATTTAAAAGCCTACGTGTTTCTCTCTCACACTCCTTTTTACATCGCACATTCTCTGATCAGCTTCTGTAAAAAAAAATTCTGTGAAATACAATTTTCAACATGTTGTTGTGGCTTGTTGCTGAATTAATAATAACTACACACTAACGTAATGACTTCTAAATCACATTTAAAATAATTATTTATTTGCTTATATAAATTATAAGTAGATTTCTTCAGGCTTTGCCGACTTAGGAATAACGATTACTAGGTACAAAGATTTGTCTTAGGTCGTGCAAGTGTTTCAGATTATGTCTGTGGTAAGAGAGAGGATTTATGTTTCTTGCAGTAATGAACAGTAATTTTTTTAACAGAAAAATTAATGAAAAAAAAAAATTAAAAATTACTTTAACACACTTTGTAATACGTTGGCGTATTTAATTTTGTTTCGAAGGCATAAGAATTTCACCGAAAAAAAAATTTACTAGCTAAGAAATTTCTTGCTCATTATAGTGACCTTCGAAACCATTTTGAAGTATGCTCGTATAATAAATATTTGCACAATATCAGTATAAATGCAAATTTATTAGAATTACATAATTATATATTTATATATTTGTGTAATTATAATCATGATAAAAGGTTAAAATAATATTGCAAAGATTATATGTATGCTGCATACTGTACATTTTATTCAGCTTGCAAATAATTTTTTTACTCTTCTGAACCATACAATGATAACACAGTTGCCCAGATTTATTATATGTGGTTTTGAAATGCACTGTGCTATTGCATAATCGCAATTCCGTCCGTATAAAATTTTAGGGCAGCTCATTTCCGAATAAATTATTGTATTAAATATTCAAAACTGTTTTTCACGAGACAAAAAAAATCCTCACTTAATTTGTGTATTTTCACTAATTTAATACACTCATTATTGGATTAACAGAAGTCTCATTTGTCATGCAAAGTTAGAAAACAATGTTTTTCCAAATTCAAATAGCAAATTATAACATGAACAATGCCGTTTTAATAGTAGGATATTGATATGTAGCTCGCTCATCGTAAGTCTTCAAGAAAATTAGTGCATCCCTGCCCAATTGTATCCTTCCCCACGTTCAAGTACACATATACAACAACAAGATGTAACCAAACCAACTACGCTGTCATTAACTTGACTGTGGATTAAAGGAAGGCTTCATTGTCCAATGTCTTCACTTCAAATTCAAATCGAAATTTCGGAAGTTAACTGCCTATAATGTGCAATAAAACGTAAACGACTTCAACTATTCAAGTGTGCGTGTGTGTGCGTGTGTGTGTGTGTGTGTGTATGTATATATATATGGGAACTAGTTAAGTACTGATCTTTACTTTTATTCTTAAACGATACTTACACACGCTTATTATTTACAGATAGGCTTACGAAAAATATCTGGATGACCAGTTATGAAAAAATATAGTAAATAATATAACATTTACAGCACAGTACGTACGTGCTCATCTAAATTGACGTTTGATGGAAGTTTGTATGAAGTAGAGTTTGGTTCAGGTACAGAAAATTACGGATCTTTTAGTCATCTCTGCTAGTGTCAGAAGGATCATTACAATGCTGAAATACGTTTCGCTGTAGAAGACTCACCAGCTTGCGGAGGGTGGGGTCATGGGTTCAGTGTTTCTCGTGAGACATGCCTGAGCGTGGTGGGAGTGTTTAATGTCAGGTTGATGTTTGATTACTAAGCCATCCTCATTCCCTCTACAAAGTCAGCCTACGGACTAAACAAATAGGGTTAAGTGTTTGAATATTTATTTACACGCACGATTATTTCACCAGTAATAACTTATAAAAATCCTGTGGTGGAATATTCACTCACGCTTACATACCACATGGCAATTTCAGCCTTTGTGGTATATCTGCTTCTGGTTTAGGTATTTTTTCAGGCCAATGATGTATAATTCCGCCAAACGTTAACAATAGTATTGCCATGCAGTAAATGCCATGCGAATACCACAAGAAAATGTTTTAATCGGAAGATGCAAAATACGCATCAAAGTAGATCTAAGCCAGAAGTATATTTTACAAAAACGTTGAGGTTACATTGCGGCACCTATAAACAACTGTAATACCACAGTCGTGCGACATATTTACAATTAAAGTCAAATAAAATTTAAAATTATTTTCAATAATTTTTTGCTGTGTATTAGACCAAATATTACATAATTATATGTGGTAATTTAGTATTGACATACTTTAATGCCATATTAATTACTTTCAATCTCACAGACGCTGGAAATTTGACATGTATTGCATTTTTTTTAAAAGTACGAGTACAGTATTATAATGATCACAGAAGTGCCTTAGATAGAGAATTGCAGTATGATTGGTCAAATGCGAAAGATGCTAAGAAACCAGACAGGAAATTAGGTGATAAATCCATGCCACCTGCGTGGCATAAAAACTGATAAAATGGATACCACACATCATAGCAAGACATACAATATTAATTATGCCACAAAGAAAAAAAAAAAAAACGTAGGTATATCTTACTCAAGGCAACTACATTATGCATATCAATCGAATGCCGCGGAAAGAAAAACACCCCTAATTGAATAAACTTTTCATGTAGGCAATTTTCTTTAGGTTTTGCATAAACGAAAAAACTGCTAATTAAAAAGTTCAATTAGCGTGGCCTTAAAAATGATGCTTTTATTATAAGCAACTGTGATGCATTTATAAATTATAAATCCCAACCCCATACATTAATTTTTTTTTGTGGTACAAATGTGTACTCCAAGTGACTGAAAGCTTCCCGACTACCCACAGGAATCATGCCTTGATTCTGCGTTCAAACAATAACTTGTTTTTGTCGGAGATATACACGGAGAGATACTATGTAATGCTAGAAATACCGAAGGTGAACTGTAGATACGCGTAGATATAGTCCCTACATAAATAAATACACGTATGCGTTGCCTTCCATTACTATTTATGATTTATTTTACTGCAACATCGGCAGGCAGACTATGTAGGGCCTAAATGTCGCTGCGCGAACTTTCGGTGTTATTTTTAAAAGACCTTCTAGTTTCAAATAATGTCGCACATAGAATGTGTACGACGCCTTTTACATGCATGTACAACGGAGAAGTTTATCAAACAAGCAAGAGAAAATAAACACATATGGCACTGTGAAAACTTAATTATATGTACCACTTTGCAGAGTTCGCAATATCAAAGTATTTATTTTTAAATTCTGTGTAGCATTTTGATATCTACAACTTATTGAATTCACAAATTCAACCATTTAATTTCCTGAACTTCACATAACACCTCAACTCGCCCCAGGACAAGCAGCATGAGATGCTTCCTTTCCTCTTTTCAAACCAGGGATTACGATAATCCCCATTAGTGAAGCACCCAGCTGTGTTGACGAGGATCGGCCATGGGGTCGGCAAGGTGTAAGGTGTGTTATTAGCCTGGAGGGACACGGGATTATACGGCCAAGTTCGCCTGAAAATTTAGAAGATGCTACTTGTCATACATCCGTGCATTTAGATAGGCAATTTTTCATATTTTACTGAAGTTCTTGGCAACCAGTCAATGCCCTTAACAGCTACGGTCCGAGCGACGCCTACCAACCTTTTTTTTTTTCCTCTTCGGACATTTAATAAATTAGAAATTTTTGACGCTAGTCGTAGGCAAAGCTCACAGCGAGGCGACAAAGTGTTTTGTCCAGTCATCCCTGTCCGGAACTGATCTGTGCAATATAATGTAATTTTTTTGTGTGCTCTGTTATACGGAATGTGGTGTGATTTTATCATGAATAAAAGAAACAGGTAATCCATCAAACATTGAGCAGTAATTTCTTCGTGACCTGCTTCTAACCTGTATTGTAAGGAGGTTAGGCACTGACCTACCCTAACATTGATTCTTTAGCGTGGGGTTTTGAGAAGATAAAAAAATATTTATTCTTGTGTTATGTTTTGTATGGAAATATTTGTCTCTGCATTCCTTAAATGTTTTCTATAACTCCTTTGTTTCTGTCGGTGATTTCTGGCAGAGATGATTTATAAATTTAAGTTTAAGCCGGGTTTTGGGAAGAAGGAGTAAGGAAGGGCCGTCCAGCTGGCGCCAGGTGTTTGAAAGTGTTGTGGTGTGACCTAGTTAGCTGTGATTGGCCAAGTGACGTTTCACTTTATTTGAGACAAAATCGCTGTATGCTGCCGCCATATTGTGCCGGAACTATTTCTTTATAGGTTGCCAGAAGTTATTGTAAGCTGTTAAATAATGGTAAAGTAAATGAATTTGTGGTTTAAAATCTTGTATCTTTTTTTGTTAAACTTATTTTATTTTGAAGTGTATATTTGGTTGAAGTAAGTGCAAATATTGACCGCGGAAGGATATGGAACTTTGTTTTTGGAGGGAGAGAGAGGCTTGTAACGGTGATTTTGGAAGGAGCTGTGAAACATGTGGTGAAAATAAAGTTTTTCTTTGTAGTTGGGCGTTATTAAATTATTACTGGAGAGTTACCCACTACATATTTTGGCGCCCGAACAGGGACCCGACGAAGTTGAGTACTCGGGTAAACAATAGGCAGTGTTGAGTGAAAAAAAAAAAGGACAAAAGGAGTTGTTTGTGAAAAGGTCGGCGTCGGCGTGGCAAATGCAGCGGAAACAAAGGGCGGTGTAATCACCTAGGGAGCGTGACTGGAGGTCTGCAAAGTGCAGAATAACGAATGCGGCGTAAATAGTCACTCGCGGTGTAATCACTGGAGGAAGTGTGATTCTACGTGTGAAGCCCAAGTGTCTACAGCGGCAGAGACGACCACGTGTCTACAGCGGCAGAGGCGACAGCGTGGGACAGCTCGGCAGAGGACAACGGCCTAGGACACTCCGTGGACGACATAGCGGCATTCGCAGCGGTCACCAGGGAACCCGTCAATTAAGGTCGGAGATACACCGTCACACTCCCCTACATACACAGTATCAGCCAAGTATTTCGACTCGTCGGTTTGTGTTAATAGCATATTGACGGTGTTATATTTTTCTTTGTGAAGTAGTTGTGCACTTTTGTTATGTAGGGTCTTTGTAAAAAAAAAAAAAAGCATAAAAACGTGCAAAACAGGATAAGGTGCAGTGGTGTAAGTTGGAACTGTACTCTTTGATCATTGATTAGCTGTACACGTTCGAGATCCTGTGGGGTTTAGTGGAAGGGAAAATGTTTGTTTTTTGTTTTGTATATTTAGAGTAACTGGTGTATGAGTAAATAATATCTTTGTCTTTGAACATGGCGCCAGTAAATACTCGATCAACTGGGGCACTAGCCAGTAGCGCAACAGGCGCTAGTTTGGAGGACCTGCCACTAGTAAGTGTTGGGGTGCTCAATCAGCAAGGGGAAATAGTAGAGCAAGGGGAGGAACAATCTGTCGGGGACATATCCACACCACCTCCGCCAGCAGGGGAGAGTAACCAGGATCTAGCGTCACTAATTAAAGAAATGTTTGCGGTACACCATCAAAAGTTGGAAAATTTCAAAGCAGAGATCAGGGGGGATTTTGCAGAGTTTCGCTCGAGGCAGGAGGT
The DNA here is from genome assembly GCF_032445375.1 of Bacillus rossius redtenbacheri. Taxonomy (NCBI): domain Eukaryota; kingdom Metazoa; phylum Arthropoda; class Insecta; order Phasmatodea; family Bacillidae; genus Bacillus; species Bacillus rossius. Next base: position 115,030,572 of record NC_086330.1, on the reverse strand, counting down.
TTTGGAAGAGCGGTATGCTGGTCGTTTAGCAGAAGCGGAAAACCAAGTTTCCAGCCTAGTCCAGGAACAGGTGGCCATTAGGGAGCAAATAGCCAAAGTGGAGGAGGAAGTAAACACTCACCAACTTGATGTCAAAAACATAGAACATCAGCTGACATCCCTAGAGGGAATGATGGCCAGCAGCCGAGGGGAAGTTTTGCTTGTTAATCAAGAGCTAGAGACGGCTAAAGCAAAACTATCAAGCGAAAGTAGGTTGCAGGAGGAAGCCATGGCACAAACTCGCAATGAGATGAACCAGTGGGGGCGAAAGATAGATGGGAACGAAACCAAGATAGGGAACCTCAGTCAAAAGTTAGCTACGATAGAGGGAGAACTTAGCGCTGGGGGGTGTAGTGGAAACGGTATGTGTCGAAATAGGCGTCTCACACAGCCATATCAGGACCGAGACATCCCTAAATTTTCGGGGCAGGATAGGGTACACCCAAAGAAGCATCTTGGCAAACTACACGAATTTTTCGCAGTTTATGGGTGCTCGGAAGATAAAAAACTTTTTGTGGCAAAGAGATCCATTGTGGGGACAGGTGAGAATTGGTTGAGGCTAAGTGAAAACCGCATTACCACGTTCAAAGAATTCGAAAAAGAATTTACAAGTGAATACTGGGGGAAAAGGGTGCAAGGGATAGATCGAGCGAATCTGTATCAGGGGAGATGCGTGGCAGGGCAGCTAGAGGCCCATCTTAGCAATGTAGTTGAGCGTAGTAGGTATTACGATACAGCGTTCAGTGAGGAGGAGATAGTTACTCTTGTGTATTCACAAACACCTGAACATGTACAAGAGGCACTGGTAGGAAAGGATATATCCACTGTTGAGCAGCTGCGCAAGGTACTTAAGGAGTTAGACCGTATAAATGCTTGGAGAGAGCCACGAGGTGCGTCTGGACAACCACAGAGTTTGGGGGTTGATAATTTTTGCCATGGCAAAGCAAGTGGGGGGTATCAGAGCCAAGGTGGGTATTTTCAGGAAAAGACCAGCAACAGTAACCAGGACTCCAATAACAGCCACTGGGGAACCAGGCCATGGAAGGGAGGAGGATCTGGTAATGGGAGGGGGCAAGGTAGCTGGAGATACGGGAAGAATGGTAGTGGGCCAGTAGATGGGGATGATAGAAAAGCGGGTGCAGGACAGGGAGAGAGGGGTGAGAAAGAAGGTAAGATAGATGAGAGAGGAGGCAACGGCGACCACCGTTCTAATGCCCAATCGGGAAACGAAGTGGATCGTCGAGCCTAGGCAGTCAGGCTAGGGCGATCGAATCTGTTGAAGGGCCGCTAGGTGGGTGTAGGCCTATTCACATGGCTGCTGCAATCTTCACTGATGATAGAGAATTTTTATTGTCTGAAGGAGCCCAGAAACCAAATAAAGTATGTGTGCCTGAACTAATGTGTAAGATAGGGGACCAGGAGGTAGCAGTCCTTTTTGATTCGGGATCGGAAGTCAGTGGGATTTCCGAACAGTTCCTAGCAGAGCTAAACAAGCAGGGATTCACGTATCCCACACTGCCCGTACCTCAGCTGACGGTAATTGGGGCCACCAGGGGTAAAAGCAGAAAGGTAAACAAGCAAATCTTTTTGGATTTTCAGTTAGGGAGAGAGACCTACCGTGCAAATTGTCTGGTTATACCCAGATTAACCAAGGAGGTGATACTTGGCATTGACTTCATGCATAGTCACAACATAGTTGTTGATTTTGTTCAGGCTAGGATTTTCATTAAAGGAGACCCTTATGCTATGGTGAGGAGTGACAACTGGTTGGACCGGAGTCCGGGGGTATTGAGGGTACAGTGTGTGGAGGATTGGAAGGAGGGTAAATTGGAGGAAGAACTAGGCGAAATGTTAGAAAAGGACCCACAACAAATTCAAAGGGTCACCGCTACACATTGGGAGGAGGAGGTGAAGCATATGTTAGAGCGATGTGAGGTAGGAAGTGAGGAGGAAAGGATGCAGTTAAGGGGACTGTTGCTTGAATTTAAAGATGTTTTTCGGGGAGAACCTGGGCTGACCACCAAGTATGTGGCCAGAATACCCATGGAAGACGACACGCCATTCAGAGGTAGGAGCTACCCGATCCCTTGGGCATGTAAGGATGAGGTTGAGAACCAAATTAGGCAGATGGAAGCTAGCGGCATAATCGAAAGAGGGAACAGTCCTTTTGTAAACCCCTTGGTGTGTGCTAGAAAGAAAGATGGGAGGGTGAGGCTATGTGTAGATTCAAGGGCATTAAAAGGCAGAATTGTTCCCGATAGGCAGAGTCCAGTGGAGCCCAGCCAATTGTTCACTGCGTTCTATGGATGTAAATACATCAGCACGACTGATTTTGTAAAGAGGTACTGGCAGGTGCCACTGCATGTCAACGATAGAAAATACACAGCTTTTCTTTACAAGGGGCGTGTATACCAGTTCAAGGTACTGCCTTTTGGTTTACCTAATAGTGTAGGGGAGTTCTGTAGGGCGGTGGATGCTTCCTTAGGTCCCGAATTAGAGTCCAGAGTTCGAACCTATGTGGATGATGTGCTAATTGCAACAGAAACGTTTGGCGAGCACTTGGAAATTCTTGAGCAGTTGTTGTACCGACTAAGGGAGGTGAATTTAACCTTGAACGTATCCAAAACAATGTTTCTAAGGAACGAGGTGATTTTTCTAGGTTTTAGGTTGAGTGCAGAGGGAATAAGACCGGACCCGGAAAAGGTGAGGTTAATTAGAGAATTTCCGCGACCCAAAACTGTCAAAGAACTGCGAGGATTTTTGGGATTGTGTAATTTTTACCGAAGGTTCGTTGAACGGTTCTCAGATGTGGTGGCACCTATGTTGAATTTACTTAGGAAGGATGGCGTTTGGGATTGGAATGACCAATGTGAGAGTAGTTTCCACAGGGCAAAAACCCTTTTCGTGGACAATTGTGTAATCCGGCACCCTGATTTCACCAAGGAATTCTACATCAGTACAGATGCCTCCAGCTATGGATTGGGTGCAAAGTGCTTCCAGCTAGGGGAGGAGGGGGAAGAACACCTGATAGCCATGCTGAGTAGGAGTTTGAATGCAGCTGAAAGGTCCTATACTGTTACGGAACGGGAATGTCTGGCAGTAGTGTGGAGCCTCGAGAAATTGAGAAATATAGTGTTAGGCAGTAAAATCATAGTGCAGTCCGATCATCATTCACTAGCTTTCTTACAATCATGCAAACTGATGGGGAGCCGTCTGACTAGGTGGTGCCTAGCTCTGCAGGAGTATGACTTGGAGATTGTTTACATCTCGGGCAAGGAGAATGGGGATGCAGATTTACTAAGTAGGACGATAAAAGAGCAAGGGGAGTTAATTATGGAGGAGAAACCCCGAGCAGGACCCATTATGGCCATTATTAATGTGGAAAAGGATGATGAACTATTTAGGAAGTTCACCAAGTTAGGGGAGGCCCAAAGGGAAGATGAAGTCTGGGGCATGATCATAGGGGTATTAGAAGATGAAAATAAAGATGTCAACCAACCACAAGTCCAGAAGCTGCTTTTGTGGTACTGTATAACGGGTAAAGTACTCTATAGGAAGGATGATTCGGGAAAATGGAGACTATGTATACCTAAGATATTGGTCAACCAATTAGTATGGCATCTTCACCGATCCACTGGACATTTTGGGAACAAAAAAGTATTTTGGTTAGCAAGTAACAGCTACTATTGGTCTAATATGGAAAAGACAATTAGGAAAATAATTAGTAGTTGCGACATTTGCCAAAAGGCGAAATACCCTAATCGTAATTGGGAAGGTAAATGGGAACCAATTGTTCCATCAGGACCGGAGGATCTTTTAGCTGTGGACCTATATGGCCCACTGCCCAAGTCGAGGGGAGGTGTCCAGTACATTTTCGCGGTATTAAATGTTTTTACCAAGTTTGTGCTTTGCTATCCTTTAAAGAAAGCCACGGCAGCGGCATGTGTTGACAAGTTACTCAATCATTATTTTGAAAGAATGGGTGTACCTAAGAGAATACTGAGTGACCACGGTACCCAGTTCACTGCGGATGTTTGGCGCTGGGAGTTAGCCTGGAAGGGCGTTGATGTGATCTATAGCTCTGTCAGGCACCCGCAGGGGAATCCGATTGAGCGTGTTATGAGGGAAATAGGGAGATTGCTACGCACCTATTGCCATGAGCAGCACAGCAAGTGGGCTGAAGCTGTACCACTATTAAATAGGTTTTTTAATGAACACATTCACAGCAGTACAGGTTTTTCACCGCAGGAACTTACCAGTGGCAAAATTCAGCGGGACAGTCTAGCCCTAAAATTTAAGTTTCCTAGTGGGGAGGAGGATCAGACTAGTGACAGGATAGAGGAAGTTAAACTGAAACTTAAGCATGCAGCATTGAGGAGAGGAGTACAACAGAGAGTTATAAGCAGTAACTTCAAGGTAGGGGATTTGGTACTGCTCAGAGTTTGTGGGAGAAGTGATTTTATGTTAAAAGAGACGAAAAAACTGGGACTGCTATATGAAGGGCCGTTCAGGATCACTAGGGAAGTAGGAAAAAATGTCTGGGAGATTGGACACTTGACTGGTGGCAGGGGTGTTCGAGGTAGCTTCAACCAATATTTGTTAAAGCCGTACATTAGTGAAACGTGAATCCAATCGTGTGGCGCCATTTTCAAGTTGATTAGAGTTTCGAGAGTTGTTTCATGTTATATTGTTTGATTTGATGTTTGTCGTGTGGTTAGTGATGTAACGGGATAACCTGCATAACATGTTGGCTTGAAGCAGGAAATCTCTTGAAACATTTTGGGACTCTCATAAGGGGGTTGTTGGTAAGAGCCAATGTGGGTTTATTTTATTGATGGTTGTGTACAAGTAGATTTGTGCTAAGGGTATATTCTTGTTTGTTTGTTAATTACAAGTCTGTAATTTTGTCTATTGGGATTCTGTGACTTGTTATTAACAGTGTTAGAGAAAGTAATTAAGTAAAACTGAACACTTGTAAATGGCTATCTTGTTTTGTGAGGTAAGTGGTGTAAAAGCTGGAAGGAAGTAACTAAGGGAGAATTGGTCGCTGGCTTGCACATACCTCAGGCAAAAGTTAAATTTTGTTTACTCAAACTCCATTTAACTTGGGGGGTTGTAAGGAGGTTAGGCACTGACCTACCCTAACATTGATTCTTTAGCGTGGGGTTTTGAGAAGATAAAAAAATATTTATTCTTGTGTTATGTTTTGTATGGAAATATTTGTCTCTGCATTCCTTAAATGTTTTCTATAACTCCTTTGTTTCTGTCGGTGATTTCTGGCAGAGATGATTTATAAATTTAAGTTTAAGCCGGGTTTTGGGAAGAAGGAGTAAGGAAGGGCCGTCCAGCTGGCGCCAGGTGTTTGAAAGTGTTGTGGTGTGACCTAGTTAGCTGTGATTGGCCAAGTGACGTTTCACTTTATTTGAGACAAAATCGCTGTATGCTGCCGCCATATTGTGCCGGAACTATTTCTTTATAGGTTGCCAGAAGTTATTGTAAGCTGTTAAATAATGGTAAAGTAAATGAATTTGTGGTTTAAAATCTTGTATCTTTTTTTGTTAAACTTATTTTATTTTGAAGTGTATATTTGGTTGAAGTAAGTGCAAATATTGACCGCGGAAGGATATGGAACTTTGTTTTTGGAGGGAGAGAGAGGCTTGTAACGGTGATTTTGGAAGGAGCTGTGAAACATGTGGTGAAAATAAAGTTTTTCTTTGTAGTTGGGCGTTATTAAATTATTACTGGAGAGTTACCCACTACAGTATGTTCCACTCATCACCTAATTTGAGCTAGCCGGAGGTGGTGGGTGGTGACAACCCACTCACACAAATATTGAAGTTTGGAACATAAAGTAATCAATTTTAAGACAAACTTTTTGTGCCATGTTTTGAGCTCAAAACATGGGGAGCCTCTTACAACTGATGTTGTCTTTCAAATGGTGAATTTATTTTAACTACGACACCCCTATTAATTAAGTTCGAGAGTTTTGAGAATTGAGTGTTGCTTGCACGAGCAGGAATTTGTAAACATTTGTAATGTCTATAAATAGGGCAGGTTATTCAACAAGATGGTAATTCAGGATGTGGCACAAGAAACAGGGGTGGATAGTCAACTTTCACATAAGATAAAATGATGATAAGCCCAGGTGCACAATGTAAGCTGTTCTTGTGTTTGTTTCAAAAAGACACTGAGAACTTTACATTTTTAAGAACAATCTCTCCTTATCCAAGGTTAAAGAAGCCAAATACTGTGCAGTCAACCAGTAAAACCCTCACAAAAAACTTTCTGAGCAGTGCTGTGTAGTTATAACTACTTAAAATAACTAGGCCTGTGCGAATATCAGTTGTTTTAGTTCGAATTGAATACAAATACAAATATCAAGTTATTCACAAATACGAATATGAAATTTGAATATTAAGAAAGAGAATTATTATCCCACTAAACAATTTTTGTTTTTCACATCATATAACTTCTGGAGAATTAGGCAAACAATACTAAAGTGAAAAACTGTTTAAGTTAAGTCAGCTACAATAATTATATGTAAAATGTTTGTTAAAATATTTAAATTATGAAATGATTTTTTACAATCACTATGCAGCTAACCTAACTTAACCAACCTTTCGTTTCAGTTCTTATTCACCTTATTTTCCAAAACCTTCTTTAAAGTAAGAACATAGTTGCTTATGCTACTTGCTGTAGAACTTAATTTATTTAAAACTAAATAAATGTTCTGATTAATCAATTTGACTAACATTACTTTCTATATAAATAAAAATTTATATTTCCTTGAAATAGCTCTTCGCACGTATTCCACATTCCACTATCTTAAATTAATTTTATTCAAAGTCTTAAGAAATATTATCAATATTTCAAAAGATTAGGTTACTATCATCAATCAAAACGAAACTGTAATATTTGTTCAGCCTGGGCGCCATAGAAAACTTGATAAATAAACACTAAGCTCAAATCAAACTACTATTACTTTTAACTCAAAGATATGATTAAAACCAATAGAAATGTATATTTTGAATATATATTCTCCTAAACAATGAAAACTAGGTATCAGCATATTATACTCCCAGTTCATCGAAACAAAACTTACTTATGAAAAACTCAACGACAAATGAAACAATTTGTTGAACACACACTTGACATCAGTGTCACTGATAAAACTAGCATTCAAATTTGGATTAAATAATTAAATCAGTTGGAGTCATGTTTTCAAGTTAACTAAAGAAAAATAACTTTAATCAGTTATGTGTGATATTGTTAAAATATTACAAGTTACCTTTGCACAACTAGTTAGTCAGTACATTAAATAAACAAGAGAAAGTTAATACTAGGGATCATCTCTGGAATATAGTGAGAAACAGTAAAGGAGTTAAAATTAAAATATGGTTTCAAACATCTACCAGCATTTCAAGTAAAGAGTTAAGGTTAAATTGAAGCAGCAATCATCAAAGTTAAAATGACTAACTTTTTGAAAGAGAATGCTAGTTACCTAATATCATATAACACAACATTTACCCTAAAACAAAAAGTTTTACATGCCATGGACCATACCTTATTTTGCCACAATACACCTAATCCCTCACTTAGCACGACTAATTCGTTCCTAAAATGCTTGTTATTCGAAATAGCGTATTCTGAAGCATTAGTTTCCATAAACAGCAAAGCTAATTTATTTAATGTGTTCCAAAATTGTGTAGGAAAATATATTTTACACAATATAAATGCGTTGAATAACACTGAACTATAAATATGTCACATCATTTATCTTTATATGCCTCCCATCGCACTTTGTATGACACATACAACACAGCGTGATGGGAGATAGTATTCGTCAGTCGGCTGGCTGACTTGCCCACTCGGGCGTGACCTTCAACTCACGTCGTGTACCTTTCCAAACCATCCTTTACTGAAAGTGAAACCGATATTTCTGTCCGGATAAATACATTTTAATTTTTCAAAAATTTAAAAAGCTTATTCGTGTATCACCACCTGGTTCACATCAATCCTGTCAGTCCAATGATTATTTTTTTCATTGCAACATTCATTTAACAAACTTTTCCACGTGAATCATCTGTTCATTTCTGTTCCGGTATCTAAGGTCAAATATATTCCTGTTAGTACAACCAACAGCATCACACTTATTTAAACTTTTGGTAAGAGTCCTTATTTCGTACGATTGTGCGCACAGTTGATTGACTTGCTTAAAACTAAAGTACGACCAACATAAGCATTCCCTTCATGACAATCTGCGCGCCGTTATACTTCTAGTTTTGTCTCAAATACTTGAACACGATTCATTATGAGTGATCAAGCACCTACAGTTACCGGCAGCTGAATGGGCAGACATTGCTTTTGTCTGAGTGAATTCCCTGCCACTGGCTAGACTGAGTTCATGGCCCGGTTTGTGGCCAGGCGACAACGGTACGGCACGGCGGATATGCGTGGACGTAAAAACATTTGGTCCTTTACACTCCATTGCCGCAATTTAACTTGCCATAGCTGATGTTTGTACAACAGCTGATAGCATAGACAGACCTGCGCGCGCATCTCTACCCCCCTTGTTTGGAGAACTGTATCCCACGGCACATCTGTTTGTTGTTTACAGAAGTTGAAACAGACTTTGTGGCGTTGTGCTCGACTTTTTTTTTTGCCTGCCGAGATTTCGTGCTATTCAAGACTGGGGCAGTAAAATTCACATCACACTAAATGAATCCGCGCAATCTGAAGACATGCTAAGTGAGGGATAGGTGTACAATGTTAATTTTGTGGAGAGTCCAACTGTGGGAAATAATTACAACCTTGACTTGTGGAGAGAAGCTGTCTATGGTTGTTGGGTGACCTTGTGAATCGCAGTAAGGCTTCTGCGAATCTAGGATTTTTGTCTCAAATCAAATCACGAATCAAATCTTTAAAGATTCCTGAACCTCGAATCTTTTTCTTGAATTTTAGTTGACAGTAATAAATACTAATTTTGTACATAAATATGTTACCCAATAAAACCTTTTATTTATCATTTTTCATTGCAATTGCAATGCCATTTCATATTAACTAATACTTATATTATGTTACATAAAATACAAAACTATTATTATATGCATGTTTGTAATATTAATAGTAGACCTACGTACATAGTCTGTAACTACTTTAAAATAATACCAACACTTTTATAACAATATGTAAAAATAATAATACCAATAAAAATACACAAACTTTGTAGTTTCTTCCAAATTTGGTCAAACTTACAGCTATAAATACACTCAAAACGAAGACAAATAAGAAATAAGTACACTTTCTTACATGCTTCATAATATATTATGCAGGTTTACAATCAGCAATAGCAATAGCTAGTTACTTTCTGACAGTAAAGCAAAGAAGCCTAAAACCACAGGTCAATATCAAAGCATACTAATAAATCCTTAATTTCATACATTTTTAGTGCACTGAATCTTGACATAGTAAAAAAAAAAGTATGCATTTCTAAAAAAATAAGCACGTCCTAAAATATTTGGCTTTCTAGACATAAAATGTAGAATACTAAAACAAATAATATCAGTAGAAGCAGCTTCATTAATTTAAAGCACAGTACATGAAGTATTTTATTTTTAAGTGACACTAATGTCAATATTCAGTTCTGCTATCTTTCTATCACTGGAGTTGGAGTGAAACTGGAACAGGTGAGATTATTTATTCTTAAAATTATCATGAAGGAATGTCAGCTGCTCTACATGGTCTGGACATAGTAAGTCCCTTCTTTCTGTCACAATATTGCCAGATGCAGAAAACATTCTTTCGCTTGCAATTTGTGTTGCCTGAATGGGCAAATATCTAGTGGCAACTTCGGAAATTTTTGGGTACTGATGTTTGTTTTGCTTCCACCACTTATATGGGTTAATTAATACTTCTTGCTACACGGGGTGATGTCAAGTAAGTAGTGATTTCTGCTTCTTCCTGCCGAAGTGATGGTGTTTCTTGCATAGGTATATCATCTAGCACTGGCCACAATGATGAAAAGAAAATGAATGATTTTTCACATTCTTCAGGTGTCAATTCAGGTGGATGATAAAGATTGCATTCTTGTTTGAGGAGGAAGTGTGCATTCACCTTCTCTTCATGACTAAAGAGAGCATTCTTGAACCTTGGGTCAACAATTGTACAGATGACATTGACACTATCCTTTTTGTACAGAGGAAATCTTGATTTCAAACATTTCATCAAACATCTGGCATAAGGAACCCCTGGTTGAAAAGAGTTTTTTAAAACAAATCACACAAGTGTTGCATCTAGACAGTGTAGTGTTGGAATTATCATGCTTGCCGTGGGGAAAAAATTACCACAAGCATTTTCAGTGGCTTCAGAAAATGGTTTTAGCACACCAACCACACTTTCAACAAGCTTCCATTCAGTATTTGAAAAACAATCAATGTCTGCACTGGAAGATGTCAGTTCAGCTACTACAGCTTCTTTAAGCAGAATCAGCCTCTCCAGCATTGTTAACTCTGAAGACCAACGTGTGTCAACATGCAGTGGCATCAGAACTCCTAGAATAGTGTGCAACAATACTGCGACCTTTAGCTAGTACCTTTTTGACATTTTCTGACTGATCTATACCATCTTTTATAGCCAGCTGGAGAGAGTGAGCAAAACATGGTCTATGGATCCACTTTGTATTCTCAATTGCAGAACGTAGATTTCTTGCATTGTCAGTTACCATAAATATTTTCACAGTACTGTGTTCTTCAGGTCCAGGAATGTTCCAGGTGGCAGTCATATCTGACAGGAGTTTCCTCAAATTAGCAGATGTGTGTGAGCCTTCAATTGCAAAAATTCCCAAAGTAAATGTTTTATAATTAAAGTCAACTGCATAGTGACATGTCAGTGAAGCATAACTGTCTGTTGCTCATGACGTCCAATTGTCAGTAATTAAACAAATGGAACCAACTTGGACAATATCTTTTTCAAGGAAACATTTGATTTTTTCTTTTTCGTTTGCATACATAGTAGGCACAACATTTCTCGAGAAGGTTGTACTCGATGGAACTACATAGTTTGGTTTTAAATTATGTATCAAATCCCTAAATCCCTGTTCTTCCAAAAAATGGTAAGGCAGGAATGATGAAACAAGCATGCTAGCAATAAGATTTGTTACCTTCTTGGCTTCATTGCTACTTGGATCCAGTGGAGTTGTTTTCGAAAACATAGATGTGAGTGTTTTCTGATTTTTTGCCTCATGAGAATTTTTTCCCTGCTGAAGTTTGACACTTGACTAAGAAGTTTTTTCAGCTAGGTATTCAGTAAATCAGTTACATGGCATCTTTGAATGTGAAGAATAAGACACGTAGTTGTACCTAGAGGGGCAGGTCAGACATTCAATAATTCAATGTATTGCATACTTGCATGAATTTTACATAAAAACAAAATACCTATATACTTTGAAACTACATTAACATTTAAGTTTAAATGTAAACAATTTACAGATTTTAACATCCAATATAAAAATTGATATTTTAGTTAAGCAAAATTAACTAACAATGATACCAGCAATTACTCATTAAAACATTAATATTTTGTTTTAATTTTTATTCATGGTGCACAGAAAAGGTCAAAATATTATGTTGCTGCACACTTCTAGTTAACAAAAAAATTAAATAACCACGATATTCGGTAAAGTAGTTGGAGTTTTGATGTTCTTTTTGCAATGTTTGCACAGTGCTGTTTTTTCATCCACAACTTCATAGTGTTTCCACAAAGCCTTGTTCAATTTTCGTTTTGTTTTGACTCAATCTCTGGCTGGATGCTGCCGCTCTGTACCAATTCAGGATCAGAGGTACTTTGGTCTTCCATTGCAATCTGTCCTGTATCCATGTCCAATAAAGTAAAACAATGGCCACGGTAGACGGTACACTGCTAGGGTAGACAAGCGTGGCCGAGCCAACGTAAAAAATAATTAAGTAGGTAGATTCTGGTTGTCCTGCAATTGAGTAAAAGTGAATAATATGAATTACTAGCGCATTAGAGTATATTAACATTCAATAGTATTGGTTTTATGTGGCAGTAAATGTTTCAAGTCACTACAAAACACTGCGCTAAACAATATTTTACGAGTCCGCATTCGGTAGTACGCTCAGACGAATTTAGCATAATGTACCATAACTATGTTGCCTTTTGTCAACAGGAGTCGTGTCTGTTGGACGCTGTTACATACGATACCTGTAGTAAATCTGGAGTATTGGGGTATGTGTACCACAGCTATGGCATTCGTGTACAAGAATATTGCACGCTACTTTAATCACATGATGCTGATGAAGCTCAGCTGTTCACGTATGCGCAATGCATAGTCAGTCTTGCATCTCCAAATACAGTAGACTCCCGATTATCCGGGGTAATGGGTCCACGGATAACCAAAAAACACGGTTAACGCAAAGTCGAAAAACACTGTAATCAAAATTGTTTTGTCTTAACTATCTAGACAAACACTGCAGCGCCCTACTTAATTCGTTTCAAGAAAACAGCGTTATTCAAATAAGTAACTTTTTTTCCTTCATAAGATAGTTTTGTTAATCAAAATAATTTGTTTTACAACTTGATAATTTAAAAGAATCTCGTACCGCATTGTTTACATAAAAGGTTTTGGTCTTGGTCGTAACATTCCTAAGTAGGCGCTAAAAACATTTCAGACTTATTAAATGATGATGTCATAATTATGGGAGTTCTATTTTAGTTCTTTTAAGATTTTAAAAACTAATAAACGTAATGTTTTCTATTATTAGAAAGATTATTTAACCTGTTAACGTAATTCCCGTCTGTGTTTCCTAAATGCGTGTCTGCCATGATTCGTCATCATCACTAGTGCATCCTGGTGGGCGCGATGCAAACTAGCTCTGGCTTTTGTTTCCAGAGCTGCTGTTGACATGAGGGATAGCGTAATATACACCATAGAGTAAACATTGGCTTAACACTCTGGCGTCGTCGGAAATAAATATGCTATGATGGAGATGAATAGCTATTACTGAAAGAGCAAAATAATGTTGGTTGATTCGTCACAATATTAATTCGCTGCATTGTACTTAATGCCACACAATGCCTTTGTCAGTGTGCACGCACGGAAATTATGTTTGTGGTTATGGTTTATGTAAGTGAAATATGGCACAAATCTTTTTAAACTAAGATTCGATTCGTCGAACCACACGAGATTCGATTCGAGATTCGACATTCTCGAAGCTTCGCAGAACCTTAGCAGTAACGGTGAATGTTCGAAGAGGTGTGTTCACAAAGCTGAAGATGATTCGAAGCGGTGGCTCGCCGCAGACACCGAGAGTCCTCTCGAAGAAACCGTCAAAAAACTCTCAGCACTCGGATGGGTCGTTGTCATTTTTTAGAATCTTGTAGTTCAAGCGTAGTTAGACAATGTTGTTCTAGACTTGATCATCCAAATGGCTCATAAAATTACGTTGGTGGAGTCAATACCTTGAATAACTTCATAACTTATTATAGACAAATAATTCACTCAAAAGTTTGTTCTGCCAATAATGACGGTTCTTTAATGGTCCTTCGCAAAATTAATGTTTGTGCTCTTCCTTTATGATTCTTGTACAAACCATTGAAGTCTCTATCAAATGAGCAAAAATTCTTGTTCACCAGAAAGTTAGAATTCAACTCAACTCTTCCAAACAGAATGTTCTTTTTGATTGCTCTCACTCCCAGTCAGTTGTTTTTAAGTGAAATTTAAAAAAAATCGTATAGACCCAGTAAATTCCTATATAACAGGTATTTTATTTTATAAAGTTTTCATAGAGAAAAGATAATCCAAATACTATTACACATCAGTAATATAACTTGGCATTACTCTATGAGCTTTAATAAGAAGAAAGAAAAATAATTCAAAGTTGTGAAAAAATTCCTCTACACTGCTACTCTACATATTGATCCAGAAAATTGATATCCTCAAAATACCATAAAATTAATTACAATCTATTTTAAGAAAAACATGAATCTTTTTCTAAAATGCTATACTGTATTTCCAAATTAGTAATGGAATGAGCTCATATTTAAAACCCAGGTATTCATGAGTTCTCGTTATTAACGGCAGCCAGGAACATTGTATTTTAGTTCAGCAATATTATAAACACATTATTAACCTTTAATTATATATTTTTGAGTCGCAACATCTGTTTTGTCACATATATATATATATATATATATATATATATATATATATATACGTACAGCAAGTAAGCTGCAACTGTATCACATGATGTTAGATCAATTGTTACTATCGCCGTTGAAACTATAATTACTTCTTGTAATGCCCATCTCAATAGTGTGTCCATGTTTTATGTTGGTGTAGTCCATTGTTAATGACATTTGTTTATTTTTTTCCTACTTCTGTGAGCATGTGACGAAAAGAATACAAATAATATTGACAAATATGCTGTGTTTTGAATTGTTTACACAAATTTTACCAATACTGTTTAGAGAGAGTGTAGCGAAAAAAAAAAAAAAAAAACTTTCAAATACTAGTTGCATGTTTAAAAAGTCCCTTATTGTTCATGTTTTTGATTATGAAGTCCCATTAAACATCAGAAAAAGGTAGTAAGCTTTGGTATATGACAAACTATGAGGTATTAGTAAGCAAACAAATTTTCGTTATTGCGAAATCTAAGTATTCAAGGTCAAATTGAATACAAATAGTTTATTATTCGTATTAATAACTGAAAATTTGAATATTCGCACAAGCCTATAATAACAAATGCATCAGTGCTACTATTTATGAATAAATGCACTTTAATTGAACTAGATCTTATATTTGTGGATTAACGCTTTCTTTTAGAGAAACTTGAGGATTAAACTAGGGATGAGTGATATATTGTTAATGACTTCAATGCCGTCTCAGCTGGACACTTACCAGGCCGACCCTCACGGGCACGGGAAGTGGGTTCAGCTCCTCGTCGAACGTGACCAGCATACGAGCCTGCATGGCCGCCGCAAGTGTGAACAGCAGGTAGTGGGACTTGCCTAGGATAACTGCAAGAATTTAAAATAAAACATTACTTCCCGATTTGCTTACTCCTAGTCTCTACCAACTTTGCAAAAAAAAAAAAAAACACAAATTTTATTTTAAAGCAATGTGCGATTATATTTATATCCAATGTAAGTAGGCTTCAGGAATTTTTTTTTTACAATTTTAATTCAATTATGTAATTTTTTTAATAAAATTTATTTACAAATATCCTATATTTTGCGAATAAAATTTAAAAATACACTACTAACTTGCGCATGGATTGCACATTTTATGCCGATTTTTAGTTTAAAATATGTAGTGCTATCCTGAGTGAATTTTACACTTTGGGTAAAAAAAATAAAAATTTTATATTGCAGTGTGCCATTAAGTATGTGCATAAATAACTCTACTGTGTTGGTTTTTAATAAATATAACATCACTAGTAATTAAAAAAATTGTTTAATTATCTCAGCAGTGTGTGAATATCACAGAATGGTGCCATCACTACATCTGCTGTCCAGCCATCACTGGCAAGTGATGAGTCCTTGTGCTGGGCTGGCATTCAGATGGAGGAGGGAAAAAGCTACAAATAAACCTGCAGTTTGTGTGTGCATTCTGTGAGTACTTGTGACCATGTAGCGGTGTTGATGGTTCTCCCTCTCTCATTGTTGTAAATGTCAGTGAACATAAAAAATTGCAGGTTTGTTTGTTTTTTTGTTAGTAGGAGGGATTGTAAAGAAGAGGGAGGGGTGAAAGAGGGAAGGGGAGTAGAGAGGGACAGAGGGAGAGAGAGAAGTGGGCACAATAATGACATCTTCAATCCCTCCTACAGTAATGAAGTAGCACAGAAAGCAGACAAAAAGAGGGCCGAGTGTTAATGTTACTGCCGAGCACCAATAAGCTGAAACACGGAACAAAGACTTTACTTGTATCTTTGGGACTATACTGGAGACAGATATGTGGTACGATTCATATTCGAGAGCGGCTCTTCCAGTGAAAATGTTAGATTTTTATGTTCTAAATTATAAGTGCGACCAGATGCAAGAACAACCCCCGAGAGTAAAAATGGTACAGTGAATTTATGTTTTTCACACTTGCCAGGATTTCGAGAAAAAATTAGAAAAAACAGTAAAATAGGAAAGAGAGGCACATATACATAATAATCACAGAATATTTGTAACATAAAAAAACCATTATTACTACAATACAGAAAACCAATGGCAAATTCTGAATAAATCTTTTTGGCTTCATACATGTCACATTTTTTTCATTAAAATTTTTTGTGAATGAGTCTCTCATGCTGTATGTATTAGCAATGAATAATTCAAAATATTATTCAATTTGAAAAGTCAAATTGAGTATCAAATAACTCAATTTAAATTCAAGTTCTGGTAATTTAACACAAAAACCTCAACAAAAAACATAAGTTTACATAGAACGATTGAACAACTTAAATGTGACAAAATCATAATTCTTTTGTACACAACTTAGTATCAAGTACCAACTACAGCTGAGGAAGGAATATATTGAGGGAAAATCTGCCCGTCAACACCTGCAGCCTAACCAGCTAAAATCCACTCCGTGGCAGGAAGAAGTCTACTACTGCAGCAGTACAGTAGCGGATCCAGAGGGGGGGCTAAGGGGCTCAAGCCCCCTCCAAAAGCATCTAGGTCCACTATTGTTTTAGTGTTTGCCTTGAAAAAGCCTAGCCTCAGCTGGGTCAAGCCCCTCCCAAACCAAAATCCTGGATCCGCCACTGCAGCAGTACCCACAGAACATAAAACCGAACAAGCTAGAATTCTCAGTACCGATCACACAGCACATGGAATAAGCTGCAATTTTCCACTTGGTAGTATGTACTAGCAGTGACAGATGCAAGGGGTTGGGGGGAGGGAGATAGGGTAGAATATAGATATCCCCCACCCCCTGAAGTTATGAAAATTTTTGCAAAATATCAGTGAAAATAGTATGTGTGAGAAGTCGCCAACTTCGCCTACGACTACTACTGTAGGTCCATATGTCAGTGTGTTAAGTGTCAATAGTAAATTATAACTGAACCCATTCAAAAATTTTTTTTAGTAAGAAATGTTACTTTCAAGACAAGGAAAATAAAAATATTAACAAATTAATGAGACTGACAACATTTTCAACAGTTCTTTAGTATTAATTCAATTTTTTTTTTAGTAAAACTATTCTCCTTTAAACATAATTAAAAAGCAAAAAATTTGTTCCTTTTAGTCATACATCTCAGAATAGTCAGCAATTGCATGCAATGTGAGCAAAAATATATTTTTTAGATAAATTAAAACTTCTGCTAGAATACAGTAGGAGTACCGAATGACAGACTAAAACTCTGAGCTTGTATCATGCCCAAGAACCGTCATGAACATCAGAACGTCGGTTACTTCTCAAGAGGGTTCGCTGAGCAAGTATGAACAAAAGGTAGCGTCGCCACTCACTGTTCTTGACGTCGAGGAAGGAGACGAGGGTGGCCAGCAGGCCAGCGAGCGCGACGGGGCTGAGAAGCTGACGGTCACTATGGTAGGGGCAGAGCGTGAGCGTGCCTTTCCCCAGATGCGTCAGCCCCTGAGCGATGCGCACCATGAACAGGTTGTTGGGGTCCTTGGCGTGGTACTGGGCCAACTGCCGCAGCATGGCCGCCAGCCTGCGCACACACCGCCAAGTCCTGGAAATCTGTCTGTAAGTACACTCCCGAGTAGATGTGTACTCATATAAAAGTATCAATAAATGAATGGAGCTACAGACTGATAAGCTTGCTAACCTATACAGTGAAAGGTATTTTATCCCGCATGTTTGGGACTACACAGCACTACATGCCAGATTGACGGTTTTGCCAAATATTCGAACATTGATATGTTTTAATGAGAATATCAAATTATAAACATAAATTTGAAATGTAAATAGTAGGCCAGGGCGAATATCAGTTTTTTTAGTTTGAACAGAATATGAATATCAAATTATTTGCACATACAAATATTGAATTTGAATAGTAAGAATGATAGTGTGCCGCCAATTAGTATTTTTGGCAACATTCTAAATTTGAATTTTTGAAAAAATAATGTCGCCAGTCATTCTTTTGGTTCAAGAACTTAAACTTTTTCCGCCTCCTGTACACTCCCGTTTAATCTTTGTCAGACCTGTCTCCCCAATCGTTCCCAGCATGAATATAATTTTGCCTACCATCTAATGACCCAGCATGTGCTATCGTCTTATCCCCGCTTTGTTACACGTACGTCGCCTGTAATTCCTCTCCGAGCCGTGACAAGAAGTGCTATGCCCTGCAAGGTATAAGAGCAGTTAGGATCTGAGAGCCAACCTTATGCGAGCGATTTCAGACACACCCGCGGCTCGTCTTAACTTACGTTTCGGCACGTCGCTGGCTTAATTTCCCACAGCAGCGCAGTTCCACCCCACCACCTCTCTCCAGCCTTTCATGGGAACCAGGGCCAGTTCACTGGCCGGCCAATAACCCCTGCCTGTCTCAAAACCATGACTCCAGTCTCAAAATGTACCGCCTGTCACCTCTAGAGGCAGAGTTGCGATTATTTCCCCTGGGTGTTTGAACGCCTGCTAAACGTCTGCCACCTGGCGCCTCACGCAACAAACAGTGCTCCGTAGTTCATTTCCAAGCCACCAGAGAGCTGCACTAGTCCCCTCCATAAGCCCAATGCAATAGAAGTCGCCTCGTGTGAGTCAATCTCTCCTAGTTTCGGACACCCCTCGGTAGATTGCATTGACATCGGCCAGTACCACCAACTTCGAGATATCAATGTTAGTATTTCTCGACCTCTCCCTCGGAAATCTTCGGAACCTTCCGGTCGTCTTTTAATAACGAGTCGCTGCCGGCCCAAACAGACTTCGCGCCGCGACAGCAGACTGACCACATAGCATCACCGGAAAGCAGCACATCAAGACCTCACTCCGGTCGTCGTTTAAAGATGTAATCAGCTAGACAGGGGATATGCTCCCTACAACTGTAGTATTTAGTAATTATTAGTCAGTCTGCATACCTCGTAGAAGTAGTAATGCTTCGACAATTATACTTTATAATATTTTTATATATATATTTTTTTTGGAATCATGGAAACGTCCGCGACAACTGCGTTTTCGCGAGCTCCGCAGCCTGGCTGACGCTGGAAGCCATCTCCCTGTATGACATGGTCCAAGGGCCGGATGCGGACCTGACCTAAGAACACCACCCACGAGTCCATCCTCCAGCAATGAGGACGACTTAAGGCGCCCTGACGCCTCATTAGCAGCTCAACTTCGGCCAGCAATTGTCAAACCTCCAGTCCTTCAGTTTTTTTTATATCTTCAGAATAACATTATATCACAACGTTGAAAAGATCGGAACACCAGGAATTTTTTTATCGGGACTTTAATCGCTCTAAGTGTACTGGGATTGTTAATAATGAACCTGTTTATTGTTTCTGATTATATTTTAATTATTAATGGTAACTTTTTAATTAGGGCCAGCCCATTCTTTAGATAATGTAATTTTAAATCCATGTTAATATAACAGCATAATCTTAATACATTTGTCAATTTATCAAATTTATTTTAATGTAAAAGTAATTAAAAGTTAAATAAACATAGAGGTACTTATATCTAGACAAAATCATTCATTAGCCTTTTGAAACTAAAAGATCCACCCGTTAGACAAGTCATCAAGAGAGAGTGAAGTGTGACAAAATGATAGCAGAGTTTAGGTTTACTGTTCACTCTGTTATCACTGATGTGTAACAATAGTTAGAATCCCCCTAAAAAAAATTTTTTTTTCACATCATGTAACCAACTTCTGGAAAAATTAGATAAATAATACAAAGTGAAAAGTCAGGTTAAGTCATATACAATAAATATATGGAAAATGTTTGTTAAAATATTTAAATTATGAAATAAAACATTGAATTTTTAATTATGCAGCTAACCATTTTAACCTAACCTAACCTAACCTAACCTAACCTAACCTAACCTAACCTAACCTAACCTAACCTAACCAAACAAACAAACCAACCTTTCATATCAGTTCCTAATTGCCTTATTTTTCAGAATCTGCTACTCCACATGTTTATTCAGAAAATTTTCACAAATGGTAAAATACTGTGAAATTCAATGCAATCCGTTTATCACCACTCACCACCTCCGGCTAGCTCAAATTAGGTGATGAGTGGAACATACAGGTTTCAGGTCACAAAGAAAGAAGAAATTAATAAACAATGTTCGATGTATTACCTGGTTTTAATTATTCATTTAAAAGTCACAAAATATTTAGCACAACAGAGCACACAACAAAAATTTAACCGGTACCTCCATAAAGGAAAAAAACACGTAGACTTAATACAAATTACATTATATTGCCCGGATAAGTTCCGGGGCAGCGACGGCTGGACAAAACACTTTGTCGCCTCGCTGTGGGCTTCGCCTACAACTACGGTCAAAAATGTATAATTTATTTAAATTTAAAAAAAAAAAAAGTTGTTTGGCGTCGCTCGGACCGTAGCCGCTAAGTTGTAGTTCAATATAACATTGCTAAAAGATACGAGCCATCGCCCGACCACGACCTCTCGGCACGGTGCTCAGACAATGACTGAATTTACAGCCTTCCTTCCCTTTGTGAGGGCAGTGTTCTGGGCTCGCTGACGTAATTTTCAGCCGATCACGGCGCATAGCAACAGAAGCGTCCACGAAATGCTTACTTCTGTTCCCACGACGCAGCGATTTTGTCTCTCTCTCTCACTCCCGTGACCGTGACTCACACGCCTAGCGTGTGAAACAAAGCCTCGGCCGTGGAAAAAATGAAGGATAATCACGTCAGCATGCCTTCCCACACAAAGAAGCCAGCAAAAAAATACTTGAAATATAAATTTATGAATTTTAAAAAATAAAAACAATAAACCCGGAGAATTACGTTTACAATAACTTTTAAAAGTAAAAACTTTACAAGTAACCCGAAATATGACAAAAAAATTTATAACAAATTATTATTAATGAATTGCATAGGAAGGCTGTAATCTACGATGTTACACGTTTCACAATTTTTTTTAAAATACTTTATTCCCAAAATAAAATGAGCCCATAAGTACATATTTAAACCCTAGTTATTCACGAGTTTTCGTTGTTAACAGCAAACAGGTAAATTGTATTTTAGTTTAGCAATACTGTATTATAAAAATAATTTTTACTAATTTAATCTGGAATCTTAAACCGTTATTTACGCTTTTTTATATGTGTCGTTCGTGAACGATTCGTTCAAAACCAACGAATCTTTGAGGGAACAAAATCATGTGAATTGTTCATGATGTAAAGAATTTGTTCTTTGATTGTCGATTCCTTAAAAGCTGAACACGAGTCAGAAGAACGAAACTGCAAAAGAACAAGACGAAAACTAGTCATGTGGCCAGTCTGATTCGTTCATGAAATGAATCATGACGTAAGGTAAGGAGTCAAGAGTTATCAGTAATCACTGCGTGAGCGTGTGTATGCACAAGAGCAAACAATATGTACTTGATAAAATAAAATACAAGTAGTAGTTTAAAATTTATTTTTCACATACACAAACTTTGGAAATGAAAAAATAACAAACCATGTAAACTAAAAATAACAAGGAAAGTAACAACAATAAAATGAACCACACTTACCATTTCTGGGTTAATAATTATAAATATATAAACATAAATAACACGTGAAAAAAGTTTATTTAACAGTGGTTTCTATTTTAGACAAAAATATAATATTCAAATCGTCATAAAATGTTGAACTTATATAAATATTGATGTAAGTTTGCAAACACTTGCTAATATGTAATTATCTAAAGTAAAAATGTCCAACATGTTTAACTCAGTGTATAGAGCTCCTGGCTAGACGTTAGGTACAAACTTTGATTTTCGGCAGTGTCTGAATTTTTCACTTGAAAAAAATTTCCCACTCAGGTCTAGGAATGTGGGTTATGATTTGCTTACAATGACCATCACACAATCAACCTGCCACGAAAAACCCAGGTACACCATGGCTTCCCACCGCGACGTTACCAGGGGTGATCGTGCTTGGGCACGAGTATAAAGGAATCATTATCAATGCGATTATGTATGCAAATACTTCCAAATTGTATAGTTATCACTGCAGGAAACATCTTCAGCAATCAACAGTCAATATTTTTGTAACAAGTCGGTATACAGCTAGACATCTGGAATTTCAGCTATCTGAGCCAAGCAGATTACGATAACCAGCCAGGCGCAAAGATGTAACTAATACTCCAAAGGGTAAATGTGTTATAAGAGCCACACACGAACGAAAAGAACAAATCTTTTGAACGAATCATTACACGGAACCAATTCAAATTAATTGATTCGGTAAAAAGAATCGTTCTGCCCATCTCTAGTAGCAACATCTGTTTTGTCATAGATACTCACAGCAAGTAAGCTGCTACTGTATCACATGGTGTTAGATCGAGTGGACGATTTATATGCTGTTGAAACTATGATGATTACGTAATTTAATGCCCATCACAATGGAGTGACAATGTTTTGTAGTGTTGTAGTCCATGGTTGTTGACTTTTGTCTATTTTTCCCTCTTATGGTTCATGTGAAGAAAAAAATACAAATGATATTTTATCGTCAAGTTTTAAATGACAAATATGCCACGCTCTGATTTGTTTACAAAATTTTTTCTGTTACTGCTTAGCAAGTCATTAGTGGGAAAAAAAACTTGGAATACCTTTTGCATGTTTAAAATGTTGCTTATTGCTCATGATTTTGATTATGAAGTCCCATTATACATCAAAAAAGGGTAAATATATCGCACATATGACTTAATTTCAGCAATGAACGTTGGTATATGACAAACTCACAAGGTATGCTATGTCAAGTATTCGTAAGCAAACGAATATTCGTTATTTCCAAGTGTTAGTGTTCAAGGTCAAATTGAATACGAATAGTTAATTATTAGTATTCATATTCCAAAATTTGAATATTCACACAGGCCCACTCATTAATAATAATGCAGTGAGTTGAAGCAAATTTCATGGCTGCAGTCTGGACAGCGGTGATTTAAAAACATTTTCGGGCATTTTGTTTAGAATTTGTTGCTTATAGTATTCGGTGTTAGGCCACAACTTTGAAATTTGTTTTTAGTCAGCGTTCTATGGACAGAGTCCTTGGCTTGTACCAGGTGTTCTTGTACAATCACAGGAAGTAATTTCAGTCATAAATTATCTTTGTTTGGCAGACATTTTGGTATCATTTCAAAGTAAATTGTTTTCTTGAAGCAATAACCTTTTTAATGTTTTGTGTATAATCTGGAAAAGTGTTGTGGTTGGAAAATGGCAGACTTGTGACAGTCTGAATTTTTGGTCAAAAATAATAAAAACAGTTAAAATTAATGACGGTTGTCCGAGAAAATTTATTTCAGTAATCAATCATCAACAGTAATATTTTTTTGGGAACTTAAATATAGTTTTTGTGCCAAAAATTTTAAAGTGGTTACGAATGTGCAATTCAGATCAGAGATAGTCAGTGAGGTCTAAATGGTAACAAGTTTAAAAGCAATACTATTTTAATTATTTTAAATTAAGCTGAAATTCATAATATTGGAATTTAAAAATTGTTTGCAATAAATCAAAACGAAAAATAATGCTTATTTTTATATTTTGTTCTACATCTAGATTGTTTGATACCACTCTAACTATATTTTTTACTTCACATGAATGTAAGTTTAAATGTGTAATCTGTGTTTATGCAGGTAATATATAAATTCAAATTATATTTTGTATGATTGCAAACATTAATTTTTGAGGTACTTTCTACAGCTTCTTAAACTGCTAGGAATTGAGCAAGAGTATAAAATTTTAAATTTCACAAGTAGCCCATAGCAGTTCAAAAAAACCACAGCCCTGGTGGTTTGCAGTATCCAAATTGCAAAATCATATACATGACTAATTATTGGTATTGATAAGTCTGCAGACTTCAATGAAAAAGCTAACAAAAAAGTTACCTCGCATTATTGGTTCCCGCACCGACGAGCCCCATTGCGAAGATAGCATTGTGGGCCACTTCAGCATCGCTGTCATGC
Source organism: Bacillus rossius redtenbacheri (assembly GCF_032445375.1). NCBI lineage: Eukaryota > Metazoa > Arthropoda > Insecta > Phasmatodea > Bacillidae > Bacillus > Bacillus rossius. Next base: position 115,006,435 of record NC_086330.1, on the reverse strand, counting down.
GAGAACTTGCTGAGCGTGTCCAGGATGTTGAGTTTGGGGTTGGACACCGAGATGAGGCCAAGAGCCAATGGCACGGCACGTCTGATGACAGGTTCACAATACCGCAACTGCGCAAAGCAAAACAAACACTCAGCATGCCTGTTTTCTATTCGTTTGTCACTTGCAAGTTAAAACAAGCTTTTGTCAATTTCAAAAGACAATAACTACAGTGCTTCCAACTTCCAGACACACCTATCACTAATCCATATTTATTCATACAATTAAATACATGTAAAGCAAATGCGATAAATTCATATCAAACACTAGACTCTACAAAATAAGTAACCCATTCAAACAAAAATGAGCTAATCCATCCATCTAATAGTTTAAAAGTACAAAGGTCTAAAAAAAAAACCACTTAACACTGAACAAAAGAAAACCTTAGTATCAGGATTTAAACTAATGTTCATACCTGGATATGTGAATCTCTTTAAGGGTAAATTATGTTTTTATAGCACAACTTTTAAAATGAGAAGGTTTAAAAAAAATGTATTTTTACCAGAATTATTATGATATATATGCAGTGAACAGCCGATCGGCTATATACGCAAGATATATCGTTTGGCACGATGACCACACACAATATTTCTGATGTGTCATTACTCATTAATAAGGACCTAAAAAAATTGTGATCGCAATAAACTCAAAAAATATTGAGAATTGTGACATTTGAAATCAAAAAGTTATTTTCTAATTTTTTTTTCTGTCTTTATCACTAATTTTTTACACAAAGAAACATATGTTTATGCTCATGTTTAGTACTTCTTCTCCCCAACACCATCGTCACCTACCAGGCAGAGGGCTGGAAGAGCTTAGTTGACAAACTACACTCTCTGAGTCTAAACTGCATCACTTAGTCTGTTTTGACTATTGTTGTTTTTCTTTACGGCCTTTGAAATGCCCACAGAGAGCTTGACAAGCTTAGTTGAAAAACCACACGCTCTGCAGTGCTCTGCCTCTTAACTGCGCTACTAATGCCTGTTTTTGTAGCTGTTTAAATTTTTTTTTAACTGACTGTGAAATGTCATCTCGGTTGACAGATGACACAGGATTACACTTAGGAATTTCAAGGAAAGGGGGGACAGTGCACACTAATGAAACTGTCGCAGGATCTTTCTCCCTGCCTCACCTCTCTGTTTATACTGTGAAGGCAGCCCCCTTCCCTTTCACCCACACAAGCCACTTCAGTCTGCCCCCCCCCCACCCCCCATTTATTTCTATACTCCTTGCCCCACACTCTTTACTACTGTTTATACATTTGCTTTCCCAACAACGTATTTTATGCCGCAGTGACCAAACTATTTTTTTATAACTGCCTGCTTGTGGTTTTAACATAGGCCATGTAAATGTTAATTGCTCCACATAAAAAATGTGGTTAGTGCAAGGCTACAAGCTGACGAGTTTAAAAGTGACAGTGTTTATGCATCTGATGCTGTTACACTAATGTGTAACTACTGCTAATGTTGAGCTATGATTGAAAGAAATCAAATCAAAATTCCGCTGCGAGCACATAAAAAGTGACAAACATGTGCTACACAAAAATACTGTAGTCATATTGATGTTGAACAATGACCCTTCTGTACCAGTATTAAGGCCTTTAAATAAGTGTTTCAACAAAACGAACATTATCCTTAACAAGTCAGATGTTATTTCACTAATGAATACTATTTCCGAACTTCATCATTTTGACATTTTCAAGGATTATGAAGCCCTTAACGAATATGTGCAAGAGATTTGCAACAGAAAAGCACAGAGATATGTTGAAAGGGCTGACTCTGAGTATAAATTACAATCAGTTTGCACTACCAGTCCTGTGTGCTGTTTGTAGAGTTGTAGACCTTTAAAACATGTTGACAGTGAATGGTTACTTAGTCACTACAACTTAGTTGTCACAGACAGAAGGCAGAACCAGAAAGAAATCAATATTTAAGTGTTCAGTATGCTGACTTTTGATAAATAAATCCAACAATTACAGTTAGAATTTTTATGCACATCTAGTTTTAAATGTAATAAAATAAAAAAATTACAAAATATAATTTTGTTATGTTACGGTTTAATTTATTTTAAATTAAATGTCAATTAAAAGTGCACATAAAAATAAAATAATCTAACTTTTTGATGTGAATTTTGTGAAAAATAACTCTGCTTTTGAGAAAAAATAACCTTTCTTTTTTCAGGTCTCTACTCAGGTTCCTGTTTCCAAACTAAATAATAAACTCTGTGATTCCACAACTAGACGTCTAAATCAGAAATAATTACGTAAAACCTAATACTTGGCGGTGCTGTAACTACAAAAAAAAGTAGCAATTCTCTCATTTACACTTTCCTGACAATTACACTGATTTCTCTGTTTCCTTTAGTTTATGATGTCCTCTATATTACAAAGATTTCTGACAAAATGAAAAACAGTGGAGCTACAGTAATAAAAAACAGCCAACTCTCGAATAGCCACTGTAATAAAGGGCAATGGTAATTCAAAACATCAATCAACACAAAATGTTAAAGAAAAATATGTACCCTATTTACCTGCAGAGGGGTTGCACCTGTGACATGTCTTCAGTAGAGTTCCACAGATAAGAGTGAAGTCATTGTGATCCATGCCTCAGCTTATTGACACACAAGAATTATGGAAATGGAGTTGATCCTAAATCCTTCTCTGTCCTGAACTCACTTCTCCCCATCCACACTTTATGGCCCATCCTTTTCCTACACTACCTAACAAGAAGACAATGGAAAAGAATTCTGTTTTTCATAACCATGTTGTTTTTCCTTCCCGTCTATTGTATAAAATATATTTTTTTACCAATCCCTTTCTCGAAGAGAGGTAGGGCAGCAAACTACTCTTCCTTGTCAGTTGCTTCTATAAAAGCTAGCATGCATGTTACTAAACTTGTGCAGAAGCTGCAGGAATATAATAGCCCACTTCAAAACACCAATTTTGACTGCAGTATTGTCATAGAATGTTGCAGTTGAAAGCGTGAAAAAAACCTGTCAAGATGGACATGTGAAGATTGAGTACAGTGTCTGTTCACTGATATTTACAATGAAGCATGAAGCAAGTGGGAGGGAGAACAATCAATGCTGCCTGAGATATGGCAACAAGCTTTCTTGCGTGCTGGTTTAGTTTTAGATTATCCCATCCTCCATCCAGATGTTAGCGCAGATTCGAGTCACAAAACTTGCCTGCAGCCAGCCAGCTGGTGGGCGAGTGGCAGATGTAACAGAACAGTACCTACATGGTGCTTACACACACTGCTGAGATATTTTAATTAAACCAAATTTACTGACTTGTGTCATTATATCATTAACATAAGCGATTTACTTACGTACATATTCAACGGCACAGTGTAATGTAAATTTTTCTTACCTAAAATGTGAAAAACTTACATAAGAATCACACTATACGAGATTGTTGAAACAAAATATTTAGATTCACTGAAAATTAGCCTCATAACAAAAGAACAGGCAAGGGCCGCAACAATAACAAGTGGCTTCCGTGGTGGAGGGAATGAGATAAGTTGGTGATGTGGCATGCGCTGCAAGGCAATGGCGTTGCCAAGTCGTGTGTGCACAGCTACGGAGTTGTCATATCAGTGTTTAGAAATGCAGAAGATACTAATTTAGTGCTTCTCTTTTAGCTATTGTAACAATTATCCAAAATTTGCTACATTAGCATTGCTTTAATGTTTTTCTTGTCAGGATTTTTTTACCAAGGACTTCAAAGTTCGTGTACTTTAATGAATACATATTAAAAAAAAATTTACTTTTAATTTTTTTTTTAGTACATGCCACAGTTAATCTGAAATTTGGATAACCTGCCCGCAAACATTAGTTAAAGTTCAATATAAACTATACAGTACTTTCATGATTAAGTACCAAGACTGTGATTTTTTCAGGCATGTTGTAACGAGTTTTTACAGTAGATGTATTGATAAAGAAACAGGACCGCACTAACCAAGTGACCAAATGTCCTGAAGGCCATCTCTGAGCCTATTTCTTCTCCCATGGCGATGAGGGCAATGCCCAGAACTGCCACTGCCTGCTTGGAAGACAGGTCCTTTTCTTCTTTCTTGTCATCCTTCTTCTCTTCCTTTTTGTCATCCTTTTTGTCATCCTTTTTGTCCTCTTTCTTATCCTCCTTGTCCTTCTTTTCCTTCCGGTCTTCCTTCTTATCCTCCTGGAAACAAAACCTTCACATTAATATATAGTCCTGCTGTACACAATGGCAAAGAAAAGTAAAAAAGTTTGTTATAACTTTATATACTTTCTTAAAGCAACAAAACCTCCAATAATAGTGGACTACAAACCACAGATATAAACATCACCTAACTATACTTATTTCCTCGCCCATGAGCTAGGCACCTTGCAACCCTGTGTGGACAGTCAGATATGAGCAAGTGTACTTCCAGTTGAGCCATTAAGTTTTCATTTAAAAGTGAAAAATATAAGAATAATAAATTTTTAAATATCATTTATTTTAGCAATCTCTTTGGACGTGTATTGTAAAACAGCTCCTTTCAATATTTCTCTCTGGCTTACATTGGTTTATTCCAAGCTTCAGATTGAACTGCCATGAATCATTCATCTATAAATAAATAAAAAAAAAAAAAAACACCACACATATACAGTAAAATACCGATATAACAAACTTCACATTAACGAAAATTTCACTTTAACGAATGATTTGAAATTCCCCTCCAATGACTGTACACATACAAGGTTAAAATATTTCAAATTTACGAAATAGATTTTCGTTACAACGAAAGCATTTTACCGGTTTTCTTCGTCAATATCATGCGCATTTACCGAATATTTAGTCTATGCGTCAAAATATTTACTTACTGTCGTTCTCTTGGCATAATTTCAATGATTCAAGCATTCAACGGCTTTATTTTATTGTCTATTTACATTGAAAACGGCATTGCAAAGTTTTATGTGCATTTGTTTTCTTTTATTTCTACCCAAGATATGGCCAACTGCTTTTACTCACAGCCAAAGACTTAAAAAATACACTACTAGTAGTAGAAACTGTATGTTTAGATGTGCGCACTTCACTTATTTTATTTGTGGCGAGATATGGCTAACGGCTTTTCTATAGCGGCAACATTTATGAAAAAATTACACAAAGTTAACTCACTGGAAAACTAGATGCCGCTAAAACTAGCAATATCAGCTACTCAATGGTTTCCATCTTCTGCACATATCGTTCAGTCTTCGGTCTGTTCGGTTTCCGTTTCCATTATTGATTGTTTACATTTTGTTGCCATCAGTGATTTTCAGTGACATGCTGTATTTATTTATGCATTTATTATTTTTCTAACCAAGTTTCAGTTTAATTTTTATCATCATGGACGATAAAAAAAAACGGAAATAGTATTCTTTAAAAGAAAAAAATGGAAATCTTGAAGGAAGTAAACAAAGGCCCAAAAAAATCACACGTGGCCAAGCAGTTTGGTTTGGGACCCTCTACACTCTCTACAATACTGAAAGAACGGGGGAAGATTGTGAAGATGTATGTATGGGAATAGAATATGTACGTTGGGATATTTCAGTTTAAAGAAATTTCAGTATAAAGAACAAAATCTCTTGCTTTATAAGACTTTGTTATAACGAGATTTTACTGTAAAGCATATAAATGTTTATGGACTTATTAGTTTGCTCAGAGGTATTAAAATGAAGAAGTACACAGAGTATCACCTTTTCCGAGGTCTCGTAGTGCTCGCTGCAGATATGGAGAAGCTGTTGGATCTTCAATACATCCCCAGTCCCAGCATACGCACACACATCTACCAGTGTCGACGACATCGACTTAAATGGCTCTGGAATTACTTCTAAGGCCGCGATTATGGTTTCCACGGCATCCTGACGGCCTGAACATGTACAAAATTGTCAGCCTCAGGCTTGGAAAGAAATACAAAATAAGAAAAAAATTCATTAAATATGGCATCAGCACACCTACTTGTAAAGACATTTATTTCCTGGCCATTATCGCAGACACTTCCGCACGTTTTAAAGACAAGTGAAAATACTAAGATCACATCCACTAAATATCAGTTCTTTATTTAAAACTAGTTCCGTATTTACCCACAGAAGGGTCGCCCCTTCGTATGGGTCGCACCCTTAATTTTGGGTAAAAATATCTTAACATTTTCACAGGAAGGGTTGCCCTCAAATGTAAGTCCTGCCATATGTCTCCAACAGAACATAAGTGAAGTCTTTATGGTCCATGTCTTAGCTTATAGCTCTGTAAGAAATCACACTGATGTCCTTCGTCTTTCCTCTCCTCATCCTTTATGGCCTTTCTTTACCCTTTCCCATAAGTCATAACACTATCTAATAAAAAATACAAAGAAAAAAAGTTATATTTTATACCCATGTTTCCCTTCCCCGTCTTCCCCAAGAGAGAAAAGACAGCAGGCTATTTCCTTGTAAATTTTTTTGTCTGTTTCTTCAATAAAAACAAGCACGCCCTTTACAGCAGTTTTGTCAGGAATAAAATTTTGCAGTAGTAAGCATAGGAAACATCAAGCAAAAACAATGTTTGGACACAACTGCATCACAAAAACCTGTCAAGATAGACATGATAATTGTGTACAGTGTCAGTTCACAATGACGAGACAGGGAGGGGGAACCATAACAACTGCTTTTGGTCTGCAACCCATATGTGGGTAAATATGGTATTTACATAAACAAATGTAAATACTAGCACATCAAAGTAAAAATAATCTGTGGTTCAAGGAATGAAGTATGACAGATGGGAAGAATTTTTTTTTTGTGTATTTTCGTTTGTTATAAACAGACCAGCATTAAAAATGTCTTATACTGAGAACTTTTTACTAATGAGCATGTGTGTATGCAAATGACACCAACTTTATGTATCAATAAACATTGCAACAATGTATGAAAAATAATTTTAATATTATCTAACACGAGAACCTGAATGAAATACAAGCTCATTGAACAATCAAAGATAATTTTACTGAAAAGTGAGATTCATATGGTTTCTAATCTTTTTTTCCACTGTACTTTATGTGTGACTTTTGTACCAATTTGACTACCCTCTTTTATCGCGTAATCGTCGCACTTGCATAATCGTCGCACCTATATTTTAGGCCGTCAAAATTGGGATAAAAAAAAACTTCACGCGTAAACGTCGCATGTTGTTTTTGGTCCCGCTATTAGATGGTGAGCGCTTTGTGTAGGTATATTTTCCGTATAAAACAATGTATTTTAAAGTAGAAAACTAATTTTCATTCGGACATTATCACTTATTTAATTAACGGAAATACAAAGTTGTATGACGCAAATTTTCTTTTAAAGACTTTTTAAACGTTATTAGTTATTACCTTTATCTATTCGTTTGCATCATCACGATGTACCATTTACAATAATGTAGAAAGCGCTAGTTGTTATCATTCGTGTTTGGTTATGTTGCTTCCTGTATAGAGCGCGCACAAGTATGTAGTTGAATATCGATATCTCGCCGATTCCTGCAATGCACGCTGTCAACGGCCGAGTTACATACATTTGATGGCCCGCATTCTTTTGTGGCAAGTGTGTACTACGACACATTAGTTCACGTCACAGATTCAAGTGGCTTGCTTTCGCATCAGAGTTTTGGTTTTTCTATTTAAGTTGAAGAAAGGTTTTTGTTGCACAACTTATTTATTTTAATTGTTTGGCGTGCTCCTTTAAACTTCACTTTTTAAATAAACGTACTTTCCATGAATGGGTTTTGTTTTCATAAATAAATTTATCTAACAAAAAATTTTTTTTCTCGCATAATCGTCAAACCCTACTTTTCAAACTTGATTTTAGAATAAAATGTGCGACGATTATGCGAGAAAACACGGTACATACTTATTTTGGGACCTGAATTGGTAAAGTATATAAGTGAAATACTTTTATAAGTTCCCAATTAAGTTTTAATCCTTCATAAGTTATAAAAATTTGGCATTTGACCTAGAAATATAACTATTTAAACAATCTTAATCAAAAAGAAACTTTCTTGTTATATAATGAGTTTTCATTCCCTTGAGACTTATTAAATTTTAAACTTACACTTTATGTACTGTTTAATGCACTTAAAATTATCCACCTATTTCTAAAAATAAAAACAATATAATTTAATTTATCTGGTGAACTGGTAAACTACATGTCTGGAATGCTTAAAATATGTTATTTTCACTCCTATATTACAAACTAACTGTCAGAATAGTTGGCTGATATATACAATGCATGCTTACGTATTAAAGATGGTAACAACAAAGGGTACAACCCCTCCCACTATCTAACAGAGTTTATTAAAAATTTATCGAGTGTTTTGATCATATTTAGTACTTGGTGGGGGTTTTCAATGTCATGTAAATAAACGGTATTTATTCTTTTTGAGAAGTATATGTGTGTTTGCCACGTGTTTCATGATCATAATTTACATTATTTCGTGCTTTTTACCAGTTTGTTTACTCGCTTAGTTATGTTTTTATGTTTTTCCACATATTTTTGTAAGTACTGTTTGCTGTATTTTCTTTGGTTCGTGAAGGCATGGATGCAAAGGTTTTATCAGTGAATAAGTGTAAGAGAAAGAAGGTCAGTCAGTGTCTGTGCATGGGAAAGACTCATGATTAGGTTGAAATGCTGCTGCCATATGCCATGATTCACTGATATTTTTCCTTGCATTTTTTTTTTTTTTAAATTGTTAGGAATTACGTACGTGGGCACCCTTGTCTTTCTCGGAAGAGAAGGGCAATGGATGTTAGTGTCTGGACGAGGTACCGAGAGGTCGCATGTCTGGAAGAGGATCAAACTTAACAAAAGGTAGAGGCAGAGAATTTTGCCGCTGTTATTAAGGCTCTACCATTTACATTTAACTTTTTTTGTTTCGGAACTTTTAATTAGAAATTTTGGCCTGAGTCATTGGTAACAGCCCATAACGATAAGGTAACTTTGTCTTTGTTCCGAGGACAGAACCCTTAGGATTGTACAGCGAGTTCCAAACAACCACAGGATTGTACAGCGAGTTGCAAACAATCACAGGATTTACTGTATTTACTCGCATATAGGTCGGGGCAATTTTACCAGATTTGATGGGAAAAGAATGAGGTGCGACCTATATGTGAAGAAAATTTTTTTAAAATTGTTGAGGAATTTGTTTTGCAATATTTTGATTAAAATATGAAAAAGAAGTTTATATAGGTACAGGCAAATTTATTTACAATGTACACATACATAGTTAATTAACCAAGCAAATTTTCACAACAAGAAATCAAACACACAAAAAATGGTAAACGAAGGGCGATGTTGCACCTGGATGGCAAACAAGTAGAAAAAGGGAAGGGGAGAAGCAATGGTTTCCCCAGCCACTATCTTATCTGTGTCGGGAACTTCCTCACGCGTCAGACCAATCACACGTTTAAAACGAAAACCGCTGTAGATATAAAAAATTAAAACAGGCCTTTTTTATTTGTAATTAAATTTACTACAACTTTTATTCTGTGCATTTTTTCAAAACAAAGCACTTTTTACGAGTTATAGTTTACAATTAAGACATTTTAAGAAGTCAGGAATCTAACTTAACTTCAATTTTCTATATTCGGTTATTACGAGTACTTGTTGTTACAACAATATATCACACCATTATCAGCTCTCGTAGTAGCGGAGTTTTACAGTACCCGTTAACTCTTTCGTGCACGGCGCGCCGGCCGTTCGCGTCATTAAATTACCGGTGCGACCTATATGGGGGGAATCTTAAATACCAAATTCAAGACCTCAAATTATGGGTGCGACATATATGCGATGACGATCTATATGCGAGTAAATACGGTACTTGAGAACGGTATATAATTTTTAACTTTCGGTACCAACAAACAGTAAATTTGTTATTTGAGCCAGGAAAGGTGTTTTGTGTGACCCGTCTGTATTTTCGTCATGTTTATGTTTTTTCGTGGTCAGAAGATGGGGGCCAATGTGACTTGTGAATAATCATGAAGTATAAAAAAAATACAGTCAAAATCAGTACATATGTCTCTGATAGACCTTATTTCAGTAATCAATCATCGACAGTAACATTTTTTTTCTTTGGAACTTAGATTTTCAACATTTCTTCAAGTGTTAATATATGTGCAATCTAAACTATTATTGAGCTAGTTGGAGGTCTGGAGTGTTACGAAATACAGGAAAGTTTTTTTCCCATACAGAAGACAAACATCACTCTTGCTTAACCTAAACCTCAGATTCATATCACAAAGAGTAGTTACCTTGAATTTACCCCTTGAATTACAATATAGTTCTTAATTGTGAAATAAATTAAAATAAATAATAGATATTAACTATGGTATTAAAAACTTTAAACCATTGAAAAGTTCATTTCACGAACCAAACTTCTTAAATCGATATAGGTTATTATATTTAAATAATTACATACTACAAGTTAAGAACACATCTGGGAATGATAATAGGACTTCAGAGAGTTTAGGGTTAAATTTTTAAATTTAATTTTCCTCCAATAATTTTCATTCAATCTTTTTTCTCTAATATAAAATCTTTTGAGCATGTACTATAGATTTGATGGTACCTGAGGATTTTATTAGCCCACCCCTAGTGTTAACAGTACTTTTAAATAAATTGCTTAGCCTGAAAAGAGGACAGGGGCCAGAGCAAAACGCACCCAGGTAGCAGAGGCCCAGACCGAGGGGCAGGAACCTCGCGTAAGTGTCGCGCAGGTCGGCTTCAGACTTCTCCATGAGCGTCTGCACGATGGTTCCGGTGACCTCGGGGTTGCAGGAGCCGACGGCGATCATGCCGCAGGCCAGCCCCGCGACACCCACAACCTCCATGCTGGACTTGGGGTCGCTGAACACAGGCGTCAGCAGGCTGAGCACCGCCTCGCGGTTCGAGCCCGCGTACGCCAGCCCCAGGCCTGCATTTACAACACATCCAGTTAGACACACAAGCATGCAGTGGAAGCTCACTAAACAGTCACTCACTTCCAAGTATACATAGGATGACTACCATTACCAGCTGAACAAATTTCAAGACCTTTTCAAGATCTTTAAGTAAAAATGTATTTCAAACTTTTTTACATCATAGTCCATTTTTTAATATATTAACTTAGAGATGTACGAACCTGCAAATTTTTAAGTCGAGTCGAGTCGAGTCGAGTCGAATTATACAATAATTAGTTCGAGTCGATTCGAGTTTGTAGATCGTAAATTCAAGTCGAGTCGATTCGAGTCTGAATTTTTATTTGAATCTTTGACACTTAAGTCGAGCTTGAATATTTGCACTTTACTACTAAAAGTCCTTAGATTGGCCCACGTAATCAAATATATTTAAAATACAAGTATTAATACAAATAATTCATTTAGAATAAATTCTTAACTGATATAATACAATTCAATAATTGAGGTATAGAGCATAGAAAAAAGTATTTTCTGAATTTTTAAATTTTATTTAACAAATATTGCCCAACTATGAAAATTAAAAAATTTGATATATCTCCTAAAGTATTTGGAATTTCTTATATCTGCCGGCTTTAATGAAAAGAGGAATTTAAAGAGCATATAATTAAAGTATTTTCGGAATTTTTAAATTTTATTTAACAAATATCGCCCAACTATGAAAATTAAAAAATTTAATATCTCATAAAGTATTTGGAATTTCTTATATCTGCCAGCTTGAATGAAAAGAGGAATTTAAAGAGCATATAATTAAAGTATTTTCAGTTTTTAACATTTTTTTTCGCAAATACCGCTCAACTACATATTTACCTTATTTTGGACCGAACGAGTTAGCTACGGCCTGCAGCATTCACGAGTCAATAAAAAAATGAATATAATTTAGGCTTGTTGGCACGAAGGTTAGGTTACGTTTCACACAATCATTAGAACATTTTTGAAAACTTTCACTTTTGGGAAGTGTAAGGCCGTGCTACAATTAACGAATTAACGCAACATTACAATAAATGTTCCCATAACAAATATAATACATTTAAAGATTATTGCTACAACACTAACGCCGTTACGTTGCCGGCCAATCGCAAGCTGGCACTTCCAACCAATCCATGCTTTTGTATTTGTATTGAATAGTTACACTTTATAAAATACTTTATACTTCATAATTAATTTTAACTTGCCACTTAACTTGGATAGCAAACAATTATACAAAATGCAATCTCGCCGAACGTAATAGAGTAAACAAACACAGAAAAAAAATTCATGTTCGCCAACCTACACTTCCTAAAATTAGTGGAGCAAAGTTTTTTTCTTAACTGCCATTTCGTGATTGGTGGCGTATCAGTCGCAAACATGCGCTCTGTAACACAAATATAACGCTACCGTTAATTTATTATTGTAACGTTGCGCCGATTGTAGCACGGATTTACTAAAAAAAAAAAAAGTAATATTTGGGCCGATATTATGATTATAAAATTTATTTCGTGTTTTGTTTATTAAAAATGTGTTCGTCTTCTTTGCTATGTGGTCACACCTGTTAAGTTGGCAATATGTAAAACTAAAATATAAATAATATGGCCGATTGTCGTCATTGTTTGTAAGTACGTGTTTCGGTCTTACGTACGTATTTTTAGTGTCGGCCGAAGTCAGGTAAGGAGATATTAAGAATTGCAATTCAATTTTATTATATTTTATCATCGAGTTTTACCCAATTTCCTTTCGAGTTTCGCCCCGTCGTATAAAATAAACTCGAATGCCGAGCCGAGCCGAGCTGATGCTACTCGCTCGACTCGACTCGAATTTTCGAGTCTCGGCACATCACTAATATTAAGCCAAATGAAACTAAATATGAAATAGATCTACTATTTGAAGTGTGCCACTAATTAGCATTTTTTAGCACAATTATACATTTGAATTTTTAAATTATTATACTAGCAGTAATTTTGTAGCTAAAACTTAAACTTTTTCCACTCACTGTACACTCCCACTTAATCTTTGTCAGGCTAGTTCCCCAATTCCTTCCCAGCGCTTCATCTGATTTTCACACCCTCTGCAAGGCCAGCATTCAGGCTCATGTTATCCTTGCTTCAGTGCACGTCTAGTCACTGAAACACGGCCTGTCGCCATGATCAGGACAGCTTATCCCTGCATCATCCCAGGGTCTCGAGTTTCTCAGAGCTCCCCTGAGGTGAGCAATTCAAGGCACGCTCACGAGTCGTTTTACCAAACCCACAATCATGTTTCCTGGCTCAGTAGAGCTTCTTTCCCACTGTCACTGCTGTTTCAAACTTCCCCCCCCCCTCCTCTTTGGACTCCGGTACAATGACCGGCCACTAACCCCGGTCTCTTTCAAGTCTAGCCACAGGTCTCCAAACGCACCGCCCGTGACCCCTAGTGGCAGAATTAGCAACTACGCCGAGCGGTTATCAAGCTCAGCCTGCCCCCTGGCGACTCACACAACCAACATCCTCCTGTTGTTCTTTCCTGAGCCACCAGAAAGCTCCACCAGTCTCCTCCATAAGCCCCCTTGCTTTAGAAGCAGCCTCACATGACATGAGCGAGTCGATTTATTTTCTGTTTTGGCCACCTCCCAGTAGATAGCGCTGCCATCTGGCACCAGAAGAAACGTAGAGATATCGAAGCAAGTATTTCTCGACCACTCACTCGGAAGTCTTCGGAACCTTTTGGCTCTGAAGCCAAAGTATCCCCCTTTTCTTCCTAAATCAAGCGGCTGTTTTTTAATAAGCGTCACCAATCTACCAGGGACTTTTTGGCGCGACGTCAGACTGACTACTTCGTTTCTCAGCCAGACCTCAGCAAGATTCAACTTCGACACGCCCACTAGGATGTAGTCGTCTCGTCAAGGGATGTTTTCCCCAATTTTTTGATTGTAATTAGTCAGTCGGTGTTTTAAGGTAGAAACTTTTACATTTCCCTACATTTTAATAAATCTAAATTATGAGTGCTTCCGCGTCCCACCGTGCTTGTGTCGGAATAGGATTTCACGTGCACCCCGGCGGGACCACTCCTAAGTGCAAGGAACAACACCCTGTTTTGGTGAGTTTTCGACACCCTCTTTCTCTTCTCTGACGATCTCCGTTTTTGTGGGTATTTTTGCTTGTTTTACAACTGGCTGTGAAGCAGGTCTGATTCATTTGGATTTAGCTTGTTCACAGACAGGGTCCCAGAGCCGGCACAGACATAGTGGCCAAATAATCTTCCTTGTCTTCGGTAACCTAAGCTACTAAGGCGCCACCTGGCAGCCTGGCTAGGGTAGAATGTATCACTCCCAACCAGCAAGTTCCAACAATACGACCCCAGATTCTCCGCGACTTCCACAGTGTGCCAGTGCTATGCAATTTCTAAGTGCTAGCTAATTGTACTATATATATAATACTAATAACTAAAGTGGGATAATTGCAGGACTTTAATTATGCTACGTGTTAATAATTATAATTCTGGGGTTGTTTATTTTTATTTTTAACTATGGTGTAAGGCACCTCTTAATAATTTGGCACGGGCTGGCCCTAGAATAATTTTTAACTTATTCATGTATTAGCCCCTATTGGGAAGGTTAACTTCTTAACGTATAAACCCTATTACAAAATTTTAACTCATAAAGGTATTAACCTATATTATAAATTGTAACTTCTAATGTATTAGTCCAATTATATATTTTAAGTAATTAACTCCTTTACCAAACCAACTTATGATTATTGATGATGTTTTGTTTACTTTTGTTCAATTAACTATGATAAAAAAAAAAAATAAAGGCACAGTTATAGATGAACCTGCATTTGTTATTTATTCTTTTGAAACCAAAGATCCACAGTCACACAAAATGTTTCCAGGGAGACATTTACCTTACACCAATGTAGAGAGAGAGTGTAACAAGTAGTAGCAGAACTGGTGGTTTCAATTGCATTTAGTGTGCAGGAACGTACTGATTTTATGATAGAATGTTATTATCTTTTTGAATTAACTTTCCACATGATATAAGTGGACAGTCTCCAAAAAATTTTCATTCAATGTGAGACTATAAACATAAGTATGATGTCAAAAATACAAAATGCAAGTTAACACGAGGCTGCGGGAAATTAGTTTTCTGTGAATTCCAGCACCATTAATATTTATTTAGGGACCTTTTGTGGTTTGTAAAACCAATCCAAATGTGTTACTTTTTTGTGACTTGCATTACCTGAATACCCTGCTGCAAGATGTTTGTCGTTCAGTAGTAATTATGTATAAAGTGTGAGTTTTTTCCTCAGCTACATTGTAAAAGTTTTCCACTGTATTTCAACTAAACCAAAAACTAGAATAACAAAACAATTTTAATGTACCAAAAACCATTTTTAAATACGTAGTTTTGTGAGAATATGGCTTCATAAGAAACTATAGACAGTTCATTCTAGATATGCAAACAAAAATGCTAGTAAACAATGACAATATTATTTTGTTCAAAGTTTATTTAACTTGGTAGCAAGAAACTATGTTGCAAACCGGATCTGGCCCGCAGGCCACCAGTATGCCATAAAAATTATGTTTTTTTTTTTTCAAACTGTTATTAATAAGATTAATATCTAGATGTTAGGGAACGAGACTGTAGCTATGAGGAACATGCTTCAGCGGGAAACCGTTTACAAGGCCATCAGGAGCGGGAGGCCAGGTAGTATGATTTGTTAGCGTTAGCACAAAACTGCCACCAGGACAACAAATATGTTTGACACGAGTGCCTCACAGCAGGCAACCTTCAGAATAGCTGAAGAGACGGTATTAAGCAGGGCAGGCAAGACGAGAGAGGAGGGGGTAATGACGTATGAGGCGACACACAGACAGCCGAGAAAAGAAGGGGGAACTGACAGTGAATCAGAGACGAGGAATATTCTAAATTGACGCATAGGAAGGATTTGCACTGTTATGATAAACAAACGTCAATTTGGTCAGGGAGAGCTTCTTAAGCCGGTATAAATTAGTCAGCCGGGGTTAGACAGAGGAAATTCAAACAACACCGCCACCAGGACGACGAACGGTGAGTGACTACATAATAATGGTTCAACGATAAACGTTTACAATTATGGCTATAGGTCAATGTAGGAAAATTAAGGTTTATGAATAACTTATCTCTCCTCAAGAAAAACTTCTCAACCAGTTAAAACTTAAAAGCTTGTTTTTTAACTATGCTAGAGTAATGAGATAAATTTAGTTCTGTAAATAAATTATAAAGAATCAACACGTAATTTAAAGCTTTTAGATAATTGAGTAAAATAATAGTTAACATTTCACGTACGATAAACATCTAAACTAAAGTTGGTACGACTGTACCAGCGCAGACAGAACACGATCCGTGAAACAAATGAGGGCAAGAATACAGAGACGGAAATGGCAGACAGCATGAAACGTCAATTTAACATCTTATCCCTACTAGGTTCTACTATGGTTGTTTAAACAGATGTTTTAATGATGTTATTAATGTAAAAGTAGATTGTTGTCAAAAAGTTATGTGACCAGCCATATTGTTCATTAATTAATGTGAATAAAAACTGCTTGTTGTATTGAGGTCACAGAATTGTGTTTTAAATGTTAACAGCTTTGTTCGTATTTGAAAACGGACTCGTTGCCCTTCCTTTCTTTTAAAAGTTTAACGATGAGTGGTGGAGAACCAGTATTCTGATATCAGCATAGGGCCTTAGGGATATCATGAATAAACAAAAAGATAATGATCCCAATAGAATACACAATCCATTCCCCTTCCAAATAATATATCATATTCATTTCATTACCACCTTTTGAATTTCCACTTTCCTTTCATACCCATGTTTATTGTTGACACAGGATTAGGAAGACGACGGCTATAACAATATATATAGTTTTTAATATATGAGTGAGTAAATAATGAATTAATTAAGCATGATTTTTAAACGTGAAGAATTGTAAACGCAACAAAATTATCAAATATCCTAATTAGGACAGATAAATTGAAAACAGAAGAGTCATACTTTAGAAATATAATAATAATAATAATAATAATAATAATAATAATAATAATAATAATTAGTGATGGGTCGAGACTCGAAAAATCGAGTGAGTCGAGTCGAGCCGGCGAAACTAAACTCGACTCGAAAACCGAGTTGATTAAGATCGTGTCCTCGAGTCTTGTCAAAGTTTAGTTTTTGGCTCGACCATAATGTTGCACAATTTCCAGTCGTGAAGGTACTTATCCGAAATCATGCACAATAAAATAAAATATAATGTGTTATTTAGGCCTACCTAGTGGAAAACCTCTGATACAACACTGAAAACCTTGAAAACGAAGTCTGAAGATTATTTATTTTCGATCGTGTATAACCGCAAACAGTGCATCCCATCCTTCAATATGCACTTAATATTTTTAATTGCAACAAAATACCTTTATTTAACTATAACGGAATTAAATAATGTTCTCTAGATTCAGTCATGATTAAGACCACGAACATCGTCAATATTTGGGCAGCTTTGGAAGTAAATAATATTTACTACTAAACACTAGATAGCCGCCATTTTAACTCTGGGCCAATGGCCTACGTAAGTCATCATACAGCCAGGGAATGTTGCCACTTTGACAAATCGATATCAACAATAATTGAACCAACCAGTTTTCCATGGCCAAACGGAAAATTGAGGCTGTTGAAGTTTATGTTTACACTTGAAAGTAATGTTTGCGTCGCCGGCGTCGTATTAATCATAAACGGTTTAGTATTAGTGGAATGGATTTGTTTGTACGGCCTGGGACGTCACAAAGTGACGAACAGAAATAAAGAGCAGAGATTTGGGAATTTTTTTAAAAAATTGATGCAAATGCTGCAAAAAATTTACAAGACTCCGTCATCATCAACTTCAAGTCTGATTCGTCACTTGGATGTGCATTTTCACTTAGTGTCAGTATGAAGATAAAAAAAAAGACAAAAAATAAAAATGTGTAGGGCAACCTTCAATAATAATTATATTATATTGAGAAATATTTAACTTATATTTATTTCGCTCATCATTCTGCAACTTGTACTTCGCTAAGTTTGACTCATCTCGACAAATTTCCATGAGTTCGGCTCGAGTTCGACTCGAAGACAAATTTCTATGAGTTCGACTCGAGCTCGACTCGAAGATAAATTTCTTTGTTTAACTCGAACTCGACTCGATGCTGAAATAGGGTGACTCGACCCATCACTAATAATAATAATAATAAATCAGAATAAACAAATAAATATTTTTTTTCAAACAATACATGAACTCCTTTTCCATTTCATAAAGGCCCAAAATATTTATAATTACTAACAAGGGACATGTTTAAAATGAATTAGTGCTGAAACCCTTTTCACGGTGCACAATTCCGAGGCGACGCAAAGGATACTTGAGTGTCAAGTATGATACCCACAGACGACTAAGTACTTTACACTGAGGCGTACTGCCAAGCGATACAGCCTGTTCAGTCTGCTTCTAATCATGGTGAGCCTCACACTAACCATCCCTGTTTTGGCTTTTAACCAAGTTTTTTTTCATGCCAAGTGAGGATTCAATAAGTGATGATGTCATTGTCACCTATTAATATAACAACACTACAACTGAAAGGAACGTTAACTGTCATTCATTTGTTGCCACTATAAAGAGCTGCCAAATTCTGAGTCTTAATTTGTAGCATTCTACCGCATGATGAAATACAGTACCCAGGAAATATCTTAAATGAAGACTTCTAGAGGTGGTTTCCGTTTACATGTCACTTGCACACAAATGTTTGAGTCAGCAGAAGGGTTGTAATTTCCGGCACCCAGCCAAAAGAGTTGAGACTCACCTAGTATTGCGCCGATGCGCATAACGTTGCTCGTGTGCAGCACATAGTCGGACAACAACGCAAGCGCAGGGTCACACTCGTTGCGCACACCACAGTTAACAATGCCGCATGCCAGCAGGGCTCCAGACTGGAGGGGAAAAAAAACAGAGTTGATCAGCAAAACAAAAACAGTCTTGTAACAACATGATGCGAAGCCGGTAATAAAATAAACTAACTTTTATATAATCTTCTGATGAGTACAAGTACTTGTCAATCGGAGTCAAACCACCGTCGACATCCCACAGCAGAACCAGACCTAAGGAGGCAGCCGCACTCAGCATACCTGTTAAAACACAAACAAGCAATTTTATTTCAGTTACACTCTACCATCACATTGTCATATAAAACAGTTTTTTTTAAATAAATAAATATTAGGGATGGGCCGGTCGAATCCTCGAATCCCACAGAATCTCTAGTATTCGAAAGATTCAAAATTCGAGGGAAAAGATTCGGGATTCGAGGAAAAATATTGATGTAAATGTAGTGCTTTAAAAACTTAAATGCTTACAATTTACTTGGCCTGTTTACGTTTTCCTTGGAACACATTCTATTGAGGTACAGTAGAACCTCGTTAATATGTGGTAGGGACCGAGATAATCACGGATTACCGAATTTCACGGACTAGCGATTAAAAGCCCGGAAGGTCTTGTCAAGCTTCTCAGACACCGGCGTGCAGCTGGGTTAAGGCCGTTCACGGTAAGGGCCGGCCGTCTTTGAATTAGTGTCTCGGCTTAAAAATGCCTAGCCATTAGTTCACGGTCATTTACAACAGCCGAAGAGAGAAAGATAAGATCGTGCTGACCTTGCACCCCCCCCCCCCCCCCCTCCACATCGTACAGCCGAATGCCAGCCAGACACGTCACTCGCCAGGCGCCTGCACGGGAAGCAGACGTCAGGACATCCCCCTCAAGTTTAAAGAGTGACAAATGTGACAGCTGAAAGGGGGGCGACACAAAGGGTCGGTACAAACAGCGTTTCAGAGTTTGGCGGCCCACGCGATGGCTTGCAGTGTTTGGCGGCCCACACGATGGCTTGTAGTGTTTGCCGGCGGCCGGCCCGCGTGACGTTAATTTTAAGCGCTGACAATTTTTACTTCTCTTTTTTTTCTTCTCTTTTAAATCGTCCTGGATTATCCAATTCCCGAATTAGCGCATCACGGATTAACGAGGTTCTACTGTATTGTAATTTTAATTCGTTATTATATAAAAAAAAATTATGAAGCATGTACTGATTTGGGAAACTTACTTTATATTCATGAACATGGATGCATTGTCGCTACATTGGCATTAAATAAGGCATAAATCACATATGTATTCTCAGAATATGCTAAAAAATAAAATAAAGCACATTTAGGATCTAGACTAAATATGAATCTTGCCTAAATTAGAAATAAAGAAAAAAAATAGGCTATTTATTGGGAAAAAAATATCAGAAATTTTTGTTTTTACAAACAACTTTATGCAACAGGACAATTTTCAATAAAATTTTAACTTTAGAAACTTAGAATACAAAACAATCTGATCGTAAGGAAACAATAACAAACAGGTATATTAGTTCAAAGATTAATGAATGCACAAAATATGATATCCATGCCTTGGTAAAGAGTGTGCACCGTTTTCATAATCATTGCTAGTTTGCGCCACTAGTCTCGCTTCGGTGCTGGCCATAGATGCTACTAGCGAAGTGCACACTCTTCCTGATGCTATCCATATCTACGGCGCAGTAAAGTTATTTTTTTACGTTTGCAAAGGTAAAAAATGGACGTTTTTCAAACTAAAAGGACCTTTCCGCTTCGTAAAACCGTATGAAATGGAAATTAAATATTTTATTAGTGTATGTTCTGGGAAAATAAACCATTTTAAATATATTACTTTCAGCGGGACCAAAATTAATTGGCGTATGAGATGGGAAAATGTATGAAACAGGAACGTATCATAGAGGTTCTACTGTACTGTAAATTCGTGTTTTTGTCGATACGTGATTGTAGGCCTACCTTATTTAGTTATTTTGTAAGTAAATTTGAAACGTACAACTGTTCATTTTTAAGCTTAATTCAGTATTTATTAATTTTGATTTAGTATGTAATGATCGGCATTTGGTGATCGGTATATAATTTGCAGATTGGTACCAATGCCGATGTGTTAAAATCGGCAGATTATTGTGATCGGCATCGGCCCAGCCCTAATTACGCTCATCCACTTACACTGGTATGATGATGTCTCAGGCAAAATAAATACTGCACTACATACACGTAGACATGAGACATGATTTATCCATTGTGGGAGCAACCATTGTGGACAAATTATTAGTCTATAGATATTAGCAATTCAAATCTGACAGTATTTCGACCAACTATCACTGTAATGAGGAATAGACATTTACATGTCTTAATCAGGATGGCCAAGCCGGGTCCTCTGAAATGTGAGACTAGCCAGTTATGCTACCTTGCACTGTAAGACCCTCCATGAACTTGGTTCCGGGATCTCAGGAAAACTAAACAAGATGAACGCAACAGTGCCTTACCATGTTCCTTGTTCTTGTACATCCACTTGTTGCCGTCCTCCATGAGCAGCTTGTCCTGGCCGAAGGCGGCGTTCACGAAGCCGTTGACGAAGCTGGCAGCGAGGTTTTGCCGTGCAGAGTCCACCTGCCCGCCCCCAAATGCTGGCCGCGCATTGTCCAGGTGTGACTTGTACACGTCTTCCGGTGTCTTTGGCTCCATTATGTCCAGCTGCGGCACCGCAACACCATCCCGTCACACAACCATGGAATAGTAACACATTTGGACATTTAATATCTGACAGCTCAATACTAATAACAAAGAAAATACTTGTGAATAATAACTTAGCTGCAAGATGTCTTGCTTCAACAATATTTTAAAAATAAAATATTTTAAAAATAAAATATTTTTAAAAATAATATAAATTATCTCGTAAGTTAAAACATATGGAGTAATTTTCTTATGGTGTATTGGACAGGGATAAAATTTATTTGCTTAAGAGAGGATTCTAAATCTTCACTTTACCTACAAATGTTGGTGTCAATAATACTGGTGTCTATAATACCTACCTACAAATGTTGGTGTCAATAATACTGGTGTCTATAATACCAAGTGTTCTTGAAAAATTTTTTAACTGTCCTGTATTAGTCTCTAGTTATTTTATACTATAAACTGGTGGGAATAACATCACAATGAAGATTCTAGTTAATTGTGTCAGTAATATAGGAAAAAATGAACTAACTGTATGTAAGTGCTAGCTAAAAATAAGTAATTTGTTACAAATAATGCAATACAGATACAGTACAATAAAACAATCTTTTGTAAATTTACAGAATTTACGATTTTCTTCATGCCACTGGTCACATGATGTAACATAAATCCAGTTTAAATTTAAGTAATGCATACCATGCACATCTGCTCCCATCAAACAACCAATTCCTTCTTTCCTAAAGAAATTTGTTCTGAGACATGAGTGCACAAGTCCTGTAACAACAATAAGCTATATGTAGCTGTGCGTCATCTGTTGCCAAGGGCAAGCACGCTGAAGGCCACAGTGGTGGCCTGAACTCCCCCCCCCCCCCCCTTGCTAACTGCAATGTGCATGGCATTATTTGCCGGCCAGAAATTTCAGAAACAACCGAAGCTTTGATGAAACCTGCAACCTCCGTTGACCCCTTCGCTACCCCTAGTCCTCAGGTCAGTGCTGTTTAAAAAGGAGATGAGCTCACCAAAATAATCATCTACCCTTTGGAAGCACCGGGAGGAAACACAAACCAGCACCCAAAAGCCTCAATCCTCATGCTGAATCCTCCACCCGGTTGCTGAGAATAACTCATCATGCCAACCAACGCTGGACGTCTAGCAACCTCCGCCTGGGCGTATTGCACAGAGTTTACATGGACTTAACACGATTTCCATAGCCGAACTACTACATAAACCCTGTCTCAATATAGGCCATAGCCCGAGTTGCCTGGTGCATCACTGCCATAAGTCCACGAGTAGTGTAAATGAGTCAATTATAGACTATCTTGTACAGAGAGGGTGTTGCGCCACTAGTATTGTATTTAATAAACCGAGTGCAAAATCAATATTCCGAAGAGTTTCTTTACACAAGCCACCAACCCTGTGTATACATATCCTGTAACTTACATACAGTTAGTTCAGTTTTTCCTATATTACTGACACAATGCCTTGGAACACATGTGGGCACTGGACAATGAAGTCAAGTTTCTACTAATCATCCTGATTAAGGAATCATGCAATGTTTGAACACTTCAATTCCTTTCTCTCAGTGAACATTCAATAAGCCGCAGTCAGCCGGACACATAGCTCTAAAAAAAATCAAGTTGTATCCACTTTTTTTTGGAAGTGTATACAACCAAACTAATATTCATTAAAAGTATCACGTGATAAAATTGCCTTATTTTTAAACCTCCCAAATGTCATACATTTTTAACTTGTCTTTTTAAAAATGAAAAGGAGTTTCATTGCACATGAGGTGTTACAAACCTACATAAACTAAAACAGTGAAGCAGTTACCTCACGAGCCAAGTTGAGGAAATGGTTATTCAAGTGTGCATTCGACATAATCTCCACCAGGTCGTCGTACTCCGGCATATTCTCTTTCAGCTCTAAGAAGATCTGCTGTCTCCCCAGCATGAATGCCAACTGCTTCTGAACAGATCTGAAACACATTCCATTAGAGGAACATGTACTTCAGGCATAAATTGTATGTAGTAACTAAGTTTTATGTCTATGAAACAGCAACACTAAATCCTTAACACATATGTTCTATTATTTATTAAACACACAACACCAATGGATGCGGGGAAATTGTGGTCAAATATTAACATTTATTTATCCAGTTTTTTTCTTTCTTTCTAACAAAAACAACTTTTTCCTTTTTAATTTGAAGTCAGAAAAAGGAAGGAAGCTCTACCCTTGGATTCGTTCTGCACACAATATCAACTACCACACAATACATGACTATGGCAGCACTACTAATTTATATAGAACACTAAGAAAACTGAAAGAAGGATAATAAAATAAATACGTAAAACAAAATTATCTCACTTGCAGATAAAAATGAGAGATCAGACATAATAAACATTAACTTTAAAGAAGTAACATGGTTGTAAAGACTGCTAACATGAGAAAGGTAACCGAGACCACAGATGGGAAGTATGGTATGCTAGTCATGTGAGAATATAATTTTTTTTCCAGAAGTTGAAATTGAATTTAGTAACACATATCAAAATATCCTTGAATATAAATATTGAAATTAGCATTAATTAAAATAGGGAGAAAATGTTTCCTAAGATTCTTATGATAGTTTAAAAGTTATATTTTGACAAATACTTATACATGGTACGTATTTCACTTTATAAGTACAAAAACACAGCTTAGGTTTTTTTTATATTGTGCAACTTGCTTATTGTTCCCTTGTTATCAACTACCAAAACATTTTACCAATTATGAATTATCTATGTACCATTCTGAACTTAAGCACTTGGAATAAACTCTGGGTAGTTATATCAGGCCCAATAATAAACTGAAACTGGTAAGTACACACTTATATTATAGAACCACCCCAAATTTGATGGTTGCCTGATGGCTTCACTAAAATTTGTATACAAACAAATATTACTTATTTATTAGTGTACGTAAATGAAATTGAATCTATAGTAGAACCTTGTTTTTATATATTTCAAGGGACGAAGAAAAAAAATATAAAAACTGGGAAAATGTAAAAAGAGGGAAGTGTTTAAAAAACATTTTTATTCTCATTATGATAGAAACAATAAACAAATATAAACTACAGTAAATGATGAGAGATTGTGTATTTACTATACACAGAATACAGAGGGAATATACTTATATGCACGCCGAGGCGGAAAGCATCGTTATTGTAACAAGTTGTACGTACTAGTATACTGTAACATCTATGGTTTTAAAACCTCTGAATCCTCGTACAAATACGAGACTTTTCATACGTCAGGCAATGCCAATATGCTAGACTCGTACGGCCTGTGTCCTAAAAAACGAAACAACGAAAACGAACATAGCACGACAATCAGCTTGGCATAGCATTGAATTTCACCACTGCGTTTCATGGTATCTTATTTCAGCACTTTGTTCTTCTATCGCAGGCCAAACCATACTAAAGAAAGAAAAATACGACTGTGCCAATTACACAGTCACTTAGTGTCCAATAAATACATGTGAAAATACGTCAATAGAAAAAAAATTTTCGTGAGCTTGTATCGAATTCCGTGACTTTTTAGTGACTTCATGACCTCGCATCAAAATTCGTTACTTTTTCGTTACTTTCGGGACTTTCGTGACTTGTAGACACCCTGATGTTAGTCTGCCACACAACTTCAACAAAATGCAGTTTGTGTGCCCAACACTGGACATGGAGTAAATGATCCCCAAACAGACCCTGCAGTGTTGTGGCACATTTTCTCATGTACCGTGCCGAATCAGATACAAATGCTACAACTTGTTTATACTGCACCTCATACTTTTGAATAACGTCAATAACTGCCTGGGCACAAGATGATGAGTCTGCACAGTCCAGCACAACAGATGCAGCGAGAAATACTGACTGTGCTGTGGATGGTTCAAGTGTTTTAAATATAATGTTGAAAACACAACGCCCCCCTCTGTCAGTGGTCTCGTCACACAAAATTACAATAGGTTTATCCTTTACTGCCGTTTTAATGTCTTCTCGTTTTTTTATCTGCTACTACTGGTATGTATCTTTTGCGAAGCCAGTCGGCAGTTGGGAGATCAGATCACCAACACCCTTCACAAACTCCTTCAACCACTCCCGTAGTTTTGTATGATCCAGCTTCTCCACTGGCACGTTGGCAGACACAAAAGCTTCTATCGTTTTTAATAAAAACACTTCTTTGTCGTCCTTTACCTTTTTCGCTAAGTTTTCGCATTCTACTATGGAAACTTGTCGTTTAACAGATGAGTTTTGCCTCAAACGCTTAGGTTTCTCACTCGCGACATGTTTCACAAGCATATTGCGTCTCTCGTAGTCTAGCCTGTAGTTACAGAATTTGCACATTAAAATTTTATCACTGACATAAAATCCTTCGCTGGAAAATTCTTTCGATCGGTCACTGGCAGAAACCTTCGTTTTAGGCATTATCAAAAAATTTTAATCACATAGGAAGAATTTAACCTCTTAATACGCAAAAAATTGCCTTGCTGGAAAGATCAAAATAATGGAGAATAGATGCGAATACAAACGCATACCGAATACCAACATATGTACATGAAAATTAATACAGTAGAACCCTGTTATAATGTTCCTGCATATAATGTTTTCCTGCTTATAATGTCATATTTTTAAAGTCCCAATATTTCCCCCATAAGGACAATGTATTTATTTCCTGCATATAACGTTCATAAATAGTGTAATTTCCTGCTTATAATGTTTGCTTTCTAACATTCAATAAATGGGGAAAAAATGTTTTAAAACCAAATTATTCCAACAGTTACGATAAAAAGTTTCCTTTATGTATGTTTATGTTTACAATCACTACCATACAATACATGAAGTTTGTTAAAATACAATTTTATGCAATATACTGAAGGTACACAATGTTCATAGTTGTGTCAGTTGGCACCCTTAGTCAACTCTTCTCTTCCTTGCCATTCCAGTGGGTATTCAGATGCACGTACATAGTCCTACGATATTTAAGTCGCCAACCATTGAGCGAGGGCATAACTAAAAGTGTTTTCTATTGCTTACAAATATTTTTTTTTTCATTCATACGTAGGAATACCAAAATTAAACATTTTCAGGTGGCGAAGGAGTAGACGTTCTCACTCTTAATGTTGTCATCATGAATCGTGAGAAAATTTTACAAAATGTGGTGGTGTATCTTTAAAGACAAACAAAATTTAACCAGGGAACAAGACGAAGTTGAAAAATAGTTGGCTTGTTTCAGAAAATACATGTATCAAGTATACTATCTTTGGTTTTAACATTAAAGTTGTTTACATAGCTTGGTGAGTCCATTGGTACAAAGCTCGAACATTTTTAAGTGCTAAATTGAGATTTCCTGCTTATAACGTTTTCCTGCTTATAATGTTTTTTTCTTGTGCTCCCTTGAAAAACATTATAACAGGGTTCTACTGTACCGACATAAACATGTACTATTTATTATTTACAATCATTATGTTAAGCAGGGTTACCGTGTTTTATCGCAGAATCGTCGCAACCATATTTTAGGCTGTCAAAATTGGGATAAAAAAACTTCTCGCGTAAATGTCGTATGATGTTTTTGGTCCTGCTAGTAGATGCCAAATGCTTTGTGTAGGTATCTTTTCCGTATAAAACGATGTATTTTAAAGTAGAAATCTAATATTTATTCGGTCATTACCACTTACTTAATAAATTAACTGAAAAATACGACGTTGTTTGGCGTGTAAATTTTCTTATAAAGACGTTTTTAAAAGTTATTTCCTTTATCTGATCATCTGCGTCGCCACGGTGTAGGTGTAATCTAAAATTTAATTTCGGTCATTACCACTTATTTATTTAATAAACGGAAATACAAAGTTGTCTGACGTGTAAATTTTCTTTTAAAGACTTTTTAAACTGTATTTCCTTTATCTGATTGTCTAAGTTACCGCAGCGTACCGCTTATAAAAATGTAGCCAGCGCATCATTCATGTTTGGTTATGTTGCTTCCCGTATAGAGCGCGCGCACGTAGTCGAATATTGATATCTCGCCGATTGGATGCAACGCGCGCTCTCTGTCAGGTGCCGAGTTAACTACATTTGATAGCCAGCATTCTATCGTGGCAAGTGTGTACTACGACATGTTAGTTCACGTCAGATTCTAGTGGCTTGCATTCGCTGAAGAAAGGTTTTTGTTTAAGGAATTATTAATATAGATTGTTTGGTGTGCTCTTGTATACTCCGCCTTTTTTTTAAATAAACGTACTTTCCATGAACGGATTTGTTTTTATGAATAACTTTACCTAACAAAAAATTTTTTTCCACACAATGGTCGCACCCCTACTTTTCAAACTTGATTTTAGAATAATATCTGCGACAATTATGCGAGAAAACACTGTAATTTTATTTTCGTACCCTACGTACTTTATTTTAAATAAACAGTAAATGCAATGCACTTTAGTGTGTAATATTTTAATGATAAAAAATGTAATCTTAGAAAAACATATTTTGGACGTTTGTTATTTTTGTATTTACAGAAAGTGAATGGCGGCCATTGTATCACAGTTATCAACATCTTAAATTATTACGGTACACAAGATTACCGTTTATTGAAAATATTACGTTAATTCTGAGACTTCATTTTAAAATCTTTAATGAATCACCGTCGCATATAATATATATGGCTGCTAGTTACTGTCAGAAATATTTGTTTGTGCTGAAGATAGTGAATTGTCCTTACAGAATGGAAAAAAAAAATCGTAAATTACCGTATTTGCTCTCGTAAAGGCCCCGCCCGCGTATACGCCCCCCCCCTCCTTTTTTTGTCATTTTTGAAAAAAAATTTAGAAACGTGTTTTTCTGGGTTTATCTGAGGGCAGGGCAGCTTGGCATACATCAAACAGCAAGCCATGTATTGTGAGCGGCAGGAGGTGATTTTGTAAGCGGCAGTGATACAGAGACTGGTATTATAGTTTGTCCGTTCCCAGTAGGACCGTTGTGAGGCGTGCCAGACGTAAGCAGTTAGTCCTATCTCAAACGACATAAAGATAAAGAAAACTGAACTCTCGGGCTTGTGTTGATGTGCAGTGTTGACGGAGTAGAAGAGGGGAGGTAGAGGGGAAGTGAAGGAGGAAGGGAAGTGGGTGGAGCAGGTACCTACACTCCTTTTCCTTTGTCTGGTTGGCTGGATAGCTGGCAGGAGGGAGGTAAAGCCACGCCTCTGCCTCTCCCCCCCGCCGCAGCGCTGCCTCTCCTTCCTCCGGACTAGTTGCCTCTCCCTCCTGTCGCGTCGCTGCCTCCACCAACCACCCTCATTGCCTCATTAGAACAAAGACGCACGACTTGCCAGTCGTTCCGCTGTTTCATTTAATCAAAATTTAATTGGCGTTTAAATAAGTTGTGGCAGTATTTCATTTTGCTTTTATTTAATGTTAGTTTTTCATATCTGAAAAAAAAGAAAAATCTATTTTTTCGTCGTAAATGTGGAAAAAAAATGGGGCCTTTACGCGAGTAAATACGGTATCAGGATAGACGAGATTTCGTGACATATCGCGTATTTCGCACAATTTCGTTTTATTTCGGGTTTTTGGTGTTATTTTGTTTTATCGCGCATTACCATATAATCGTGTCTCTATCAATAATACAAACTGGAAGGGACCATAATTTTGTCACTTTGCAATAACAAGGTTTGTATTAACCAAACTATTACAAAATTTAATCATAATACTGTATTTACATAATTTCTGAATAAAATTTTAATGAAGTTAAAATTAGTAAACAATTTTATAAAACACTAAATGTACTTTTTTTAAGCATTGTAGAATACAACTGAAGGATGGCTACACCTGTGGCTCAAAAAAAAGTAAAGATGTATAAATTAACTGCAAAGAGACATGCTACCAACATTTTAAAAGAATAAAATTTCCAAGCTTCCCCCCCCCCCCCCCCTTTTCCCCCTCAAAACCTGCAAATGAGTTATTAATTTAGTTGAATCTTAACTTTTTTTTTTCATAATTATTCTGGGATATCAGTATTAACAATTCTTTACTAGGTGTAACTGTTTACTCTTGGAACAAAGACAACTTTGTATTACACAATAACTATACTTTTGTATGAAACAAATTAACTAGCACTATAATTCCTATGTAATTTTTAGGGACTGTGACGAGAGTTTTGCATTAACAGGGTATTTATTAATGGGGTTTCACAGTAATCAGTTGAATCAACCAAACAATTTTCTAAATTAAAATATTACTGGTTTAAGAAAATGAATTGCCATGTTTTTTCTTCTATTTTTATTAATTTTACTGTATTTTTGCATATTTTTACATTCATATTTGTTGGACTCATGCGGAATTTTAAGAAAAAAGTTTACTGTCTGTCAGAATTATACATGATAAAAAATTTTATATTCATTAATAATTTGATATTCGAATTGAAATTATATTTAAATTTAAAAAAAAAGAAGGATTAATTCAAAGACACCTAACAAATAAAAAAAAATGTTGTTTTGCTATTTGAAGTTTTGAATAGTCACACAGTTCTAGAAGGAGTGGTGGAGACTCACAAGTCCTCGCAGGAATTGAATATCTCCTCGATGAACTGCATGGAGTTCATCTG
The DNA here is from genome assembly GCF_032445375.1 of Bacillus rossius redtenbacheri. Taxonomy (NCBI): domain Eukaryota; kingdom Metazoa; phylum Arthropoda; class Insecta; order Phasmatodea; family Bacillidae; genus Bacillus; species Bacillus rossius. Next base: position 114,976,259 of record NC_086330.1, on the reverse strand, counting down.
CATGGCGACGCGCAGCGCCTGAGGGAACTGCTTGAAGCGCTTGAAGATAGCCATTGCCGCGTGCAGCAGCATGATGTTCTCCGGGTCCGGCACGTACGGCACACAACTGCCAACCCGACAGCAACAACACCGCACACTGCCACGCGCTCTCAACTGACCGATCTGAGGTGCTTGCAAAAAGGTTCACGATGCTGGCAAGCAAAGTACACTGAACAAACATGCAATGTAAAACACTTGAAAAAAAATTAACCTATGAAAAATTAACAAAAAACTTTAAAAACTAGGAATAGGAAATCAATTTTAGACACAATACTAATGTAGTGTCTCAATCAAAAGAGTTTTGTCTAGCAGAGGTTCCGTATCATCCGAGCCATTCAGAACACTGTTGAAACATTTACTTGAAGACCTAGATAATGATGTGAATGTTGTCAAAAGCAGAAAGAAAAGTATCCTTAAAGATGGCATTCACCGGTTGGACAAATCATCGAGTGATGTGAAAGAATACACACTGAAGAAATACTGGTAAAACATCACCTCGAAAAATGATAGTACTGGGATAGCTAAAAACCAAGTTGATTTTCTTATTACATCCGTGTTATCAGAGATTTTGCTTATATCAAAGGATACAGCAGTCCACATTAACTTGGTTGATCAGGACTATTGTATATCAACATCAGGAGGCACAGTGGTTGAGTGGTCAGATCATTCACCCCCCCCCCCCCCCCCCCCACCCAGCATGTTGATCCGGGTTAAATTCCCGATGGGGTGAAACCCAGATTTTTTGCAAGTGGGAAACATGGTGGATGTTGCTGTGGTTATTGGTTTACTCAGCCACTTCAGTTTAGCCCACAACTCACTCCGTCGCAGCTCCATATCCCATATCATCTCACTTCACACATTCTTCAGGCAAGTCGGAACGACAAGTCTGTCACTCGGGTAGAGCAGCCGGCACCTTTGAGTGTTGTCACCATTCATTCCATGAAGACCCTGTCTCAGGTGGGAAACTGTGTGTGGATTTTCATCAAATTAAAATTAATATCACCTAAACCCCACAATGTCCGAACTTTTAGCTCAATGGTTAGAAATTCTGGTCCTAAGTTCAATTCCTGGCCAGGTCTGGGATTTTTTACATATAAAAAATTTACTTCTTGGGTTCAGGTGTTGTTTTGTCCCTTTGTCTCCACACTAGGGAAAGCAATGACAAACCACTATGGTATCATCAAACCTAGTATGCCTTATCACGCCATAGTCTTCTCCCAGTGGCGATGGCTAGGGATTCAAATCAGTCACCACACCAACCAACCAATCATTGACAAACTCCAGAATTAGGCATATCATATTCAATTTACAAGTTTTTGTTGAATATTATGTTAGTTTTTAAAAAAAAAACTATGTTTTTCTGAATTAAATATCCTGCACGTTGTCATCTGACAAATCACCATAAAAAAAATGCATAATATACTATTTAAGTCTGATCTGATTACATTATAACCAGTACATAAATAGCAATATATAAAATGTAGGCTAATCCACAGGCTATTTATTTATTCTTTCTAGTCGCAAGGAAAATAAATAAACATGTGACAAGAAGATCAGACAAATTTTAACCAGGAGAATTATAACAAAGATTTACTGCAGAGAAGACCAAACTCAAAGAATGTCAAAATTAAATGTTTTTAACAGTTTACCTTGTAAGATACAGACATACTCTTGGGTAAGTGCTCTCGTCCACAAACTGCTCGAGCAGCTCGAGGTGATCGATCTCCACGGCCAAATCACACGCTTCTGCCTCGGCATTGTGGGCGAGGTTGAACGGAACGATCTTACTCACGAGATCTAGCAACTTGGACTGTAATTGTGAATCTGTGGAGATCAGCTCTGTCCATTCCGCTGCTATTTCGCCCGACAGATGCCTGCAAGACAAAAATTACATCAGTTAAACTGCAGAAATCTGACAGCATTATTAAAAAGTACATCATTCAAAAGGAGACCTTTAAAAAGAACCAAGATTGGACAATTGCAAGACAGTAGACGCACATTTCAGAGGGTCCGGGTTCAAATCTCGGTCTAGCCATTTTGATTTAGGTTTCCTATGGTTTTCCTAAATCAATCCAGGAAAACTAGGGCAACTATGATATTTCAGTGGTAACCATGCCATTATGTGATAGAGAAACCAAGATAAAGGTTTAATGCAAGTCCCTTGAGTATTATAAAATAATCTGTACCAGGTGTTTCATCCCTAAATTCTGAAAACACACATTTTGGTCATTTTCACTCTTATAAACATACAATTTAAAAACTGAATACGAAAACAATACTACTCATCCGACCTTAGCGTATTCTTAAATTTTTTTTTAAACAGACCCCACATGGATTTCAAATCGGGTAGTTTTTCAGACGTTCTGCAAACAGTATGTGTGCCCAGGTTGGCGGGACACTTATGTCATATAGTGTAGTACAGAAGCTGTATAGCAAACTGACGTTAAATCAAATGAATGCAGATTCATTGGGATCGTGGATGGGAGGGGGGGAAAGGCGAAGACTCACCTGACGTACTCGTGACCCCAGTCACCTATCTCGCACTGCGACCCCAGCAGCCGGTACTTGAGGCAGTCCCGCTCGTCGCTCATGGTCATGGCCAGCACGGAGATGACGTCCGCACAGAACTCCTTGGTACGGGGCTCCTTGATCTTCTCGTAGACCGTCTTCATGGTGGCGTAGTGCGGGCGCATGAACTTGAGCGGCTTGGGCACGCTCGTCATGGAGGTGGTGGACGCCCGGATCAGGCTGCGGAGGCTCTCCAGCGACGGCAGGTACAGCTCCTCGTTGTCTTCCTGCAACGAGGGTGTCAGGCGCGACCGTAGTCCACTCTCTCTCACCGGTTCATACGTCAGTAATGGCCACACTCACTCTTTCAGAGGGCCAGACGTCACTTCCGCTACTGATCTCAGGGCCAGACAATAGTGCCTTTCTACAACCAGTCACCTATGAATTAAAGTGCCTTTTTACCAGACATAAAATTAGTATCACAAAAACACAATTATTTGATAATATATTGATTACATAAAATTAATATTTATGAGTATTTCTATAAGAATGATCTGGTTTCAAAATGCTGTCAGCCGACTACTTTATTCTACATAAATGCAAATAAAGACTGTTAACAAACAGCAGATAAAAAATTGTTTAAACGGGCCATGCAAAATGATGTTGCGGGCTGGGCGTGGCCCACGGGTCGCTGGTCGGCCATCACCGCAGTAGAACTTCATTAAGTTGGCTCCCCTTCAACGCTGATCTTTGGATAACTTCAAAACAATATAGGGAACAAAAACACATGTGTACATGTGCGCATAAAATAAGATAATTAGAGAGAGCTAAAAAATTCAAATAAACATTTCCAAACATAAAAACACACTTTGAGCGATGATTACTAGCAGATAAAAATCTAATATTTAAACTTACTATTTAAGTAAAACTTCTTAAAAAAGGTTCAGTTGTATAATATTTATGAGAAAAGTGAACAATACTAAATCTTACTAAGCAAAACAATTTCATAAGTGGGAAAATTTTAGAAGGGTTTCAAACAATAAATATTTTATAACATTGATACCATCATTTTACTAAGATACCCAAGACCTATCCATGCCTGCAGATTCTTAAGTTAAATTTCACTTCTAATGGAGCTGATGTATGGAATGAACTTAAAAATATTATGCACATAACAGTTGATGGTTGGTGAAGGTAAGTACATGCCTTAGCATCTGAACATTCAAATTTCCTGACACATGTGCTACGAATATAAAAATAAATACGTAACAATAATAGGTACATTTGATATCACCTCAGAGCATAATTTTTTTCTTAAATGGTATAATTTAACATCCAGATGAAGTTACAATCCCAATAGTAATAAATTTACATGATGTAAAAAAAAAAACAGATTATGATTGCAAAGTCATCAAGGTTTGTCCAACGACAAGTATACCAACAAAGGGCATATCCAAGGGGTAGGTGTGCAAGAGGGGTGGGAGCCAAACCATCCCCCCCCTTCCCCCCCCCAAAGTGAAGAAAAAATAACAGAAAAAAACCATAAATTTAAGATAAATTAACATGTTCAAAAATTGACTTATTTTAATAAAACTGTTTTTCTGTTACGGCACAATGGACCCTACTCCCCCATGAAAGAGGTTTGATCCAGAAAAATGTTTCCCCTGCCTCAAATACCTTTTCAGTTTTAAGCTGGATACATCCTTGAACAATACCTAGCATTCTTGTTTTTTATTAGTACATTTTAAAATAGCAAAAACATGGTTCTACAGAGCTACTGATGTTAATAATTTTAATGAGTGTAGCATAAAGTATTTTAAAAGTTTTACAAAACATAGTCATCTATTTAGCTGTGGACAGTAGGGTCATTCCATGTCAAATCAACACACCCATTTTACCTCACCATCTCAGGTTTTGATGAAATTTTGCACAGATGTTACCTCCATACAGACTAACAAAAATATAAAATTTTAGAATGATATAGGTATCCATCCGTTTTGAAAATATTGCTTTGTAAATTTTCGAAAAAACACTAAAAATCGCACGATAGGCATATTTTAAAATTACCATAACTCTTCTCCAATTTAAGTTATAAAGGTCAGACAGGTGTCATTTTGCAGCATTTGGTATGGCTTTTCATGTGATATGTAACACAATAAATAATGTCTAGAAAAAATCATAATTTTCAATATAATTTTTAAAATTTAAATTTAAAATTTTGGAAAAAGTGCATTTTTAATTTTTTTTCAAATATTCTATAAAATGTTTTGAACAAATATTAAATTGTCTACAAAGTTTCAAAGTGGAGAGTTAATGGGTTCATAGTAAAATTAATTGAAAACAAAGGCCCTTTTTGTCAAACCTCAGGTTAAATCTTGGCAGCAAAGGAAAGCATAACAGAATACAGTAAAATCTTGTTGTAAAATACACAAAAAAAATCAGATAATTATATTCTGTACACTGAAAGTATCATAAATTGAACAATTTTTTAATTAAATTTTACAGGGAATTTAATTTAAAATGAGAAATACTTTATGCTGAAGTACAATAAATGCAAGATTCCCCTGCACAATAATTTAAAATGAGAAATAAATTGAAGAAAGGAAATTAGTACTCACATGTTTGACTGCAATTTTAAATTAAAGTACTTGAAAAATTCCTCATTGGTTTTTAAAGTGTCATTTTCAGATAGCACATGAATTCTTCCAGTTGGTGTCACAGATTTACTGTACATAACACATATGTGAGAGGAATCCATAATACATCTGGTTTCCCTGGATAAGAAAAGGATGGTGATGGTCCAGCAGGGTGGAGAAATGTTACTTTCACTTCATCAATTTCTTCATTTTTCTCCATAACATAAGCTAGCCACCAGTTCTTGTGATATACAACTGCAGTATAGCCCTTTACGTCTCCTATTTGCGGTTTGTGTAGTGATCTTGTAACAGTTACTTGTGATGAATGTGTAGCTCCAGAAAATATTTTCACGGTAATTTTTGATGTGCTTGAGTTAACAGGTATAAATACATGATATTGCTGAGTTCCTTGGATGGTAATTGCCTGATTGAAACAATCTTTTAAAAATATTTCTGACTCTATGTAATCCTCTTGTGTAGTGAAAGTGAAATTAATACCAGAAATATTTTCTACTGCCCATTCATAAAGCTGGAAAGTGGTAAAGATCTGGTTTTCATAGGGCCGTTGCAAGCTAGCTTTTGCTGCTAATCTCTTAACCGTACCTCCAACTCCATCGCAAGGCCCTTTACCGTGAGCTGTGGCTGAAAAATGCCATTCAGCTGATATGTTGAAGTCTTGCTTGTGAGAAAACAAATTTATGAAATTTTTCTTATTTTTATATTGGGCAGCAGACCCATCTGAAAAGTAAAAGAACTTATGAGGAACGTTTTTAAATTTTTTAATTAAAAGAGCAACCAAATTTCTTTGAAATGTGTAAACAGCAACTATATTGTGCTCTAGGCAGTCAGAAATTACAACGTAGTTCAAATGTTCAATTATTTTATCTCCTTTATAATATATCACAAACGGGTGAACTGTGGCATGTCCCTTAGTCCAGTGGTAAGTCTGGGCTTCATCTTGTACAACCATACTGTAATTTTCTGAAAAGTGGAGTATGATGGCAAATTCAGATTCTTTTAAATTTTCCTTTAAGTGATTCATGAAAGAGGTCTGTTGTTTTGCAATAAATTCGTGGCGGACTAAGTGTGACAGCTTGCCACAGAGTAAATCTATGAAATCTGCTGATGATTTCTGCAGTGTCTCTAAATTGCAACGGTCAACTGAAATCCACTGCCGAAATGTGATCTTTCGTATCAGGTGCTCTTCAAATGACTTCAAATGACTTCTCAAGGACGGTCCGTATTGCTGCAGTACCAGGACAATATGTACAATGTCCAATATTGCAATCTATTGTTGGTGGATTGCATACCATTTTTGGTAGGCAATGTTTGTAGGTTTTGAATTCTCCATTTGTTAAATCACATAATCTGGCATTTTCAATCATCAATTTGACATTTTGATGGATTGTACATACACACACTTCATGTGTCCCACTAGAACCCGCTAAAATACAATGCTTTGGACGGAGCTCCGCAAATTTTGAAAAACCTATTTTAATATGTATTTGGAAATTTCTCCTTGAATAAAGTGTATCCCTCTTTCAGATTGCACAAAGTAAGTCTTTTAGATATTTTTTATTTATTTTTATTAGGTTCAGTGACTGTTATGCAGTCTTTAACAACAGGCATCGCTCTACTGACTTCATGATTTTCATAAAATAAATGGACAGCTTCAACTACATCTTCTGAGAGGTGTTTGCCTGGTTTGGGGTTAGGACTTTCTAACATTCCTTTTTCAGCCAAGGGTTTTTTTGATTGTCGTACCATGTAGTTTGACGCATCAAACTCTCGCATTATTTTTCTAACAAGTAAACAGGTTAATATCATTAACTTCTTGCTCCTACTAGTAGAACTCAAGAAATTGGCTTTGAGGTTTTGCAAAACTGATTCCTCTAAATCTTCACCATCATCCTCAGAGAAATTATCTGGCAACTCAAAAAGTTTCCTTTTGATTGTGGAGTCAATAATTGTTTTTATTTTTCTGGTTGCATAACTTTTTGATTTGAATTTTTTCCTATTAATAAGAGATTCTCCTCGCCCTTGTAGTAAAATATTTAATGAACCAATCACCTCTGAGGATGCAGAAAAACTGGGATCTTTATCAGAATCTGAACTTGATTCGTTATCCTGGTGAGTAGAAGAAGAAGCAGCAGCAGCAGTTTGTAATAATGTAATTTATATTCTACAGCTATCACACATTTTTGCTCCCTTTGGCAATCCAGAAAATAAACTGCACATCCAACTAATAACATTCCTTAATTTTCTTTTTTCCCTAATGTTGTGATTGCTTTTATTTAATGGATTAAAACACTGTAACTTCAAAAATTATTCACTGAGGGCCATTTCTTACTGTAAACTGTCCACCTTTTCGTAGGGTTTCAATCACTATCATGATGAACACATTACCTTTTTAAAAATAAATATCAAGATTCTCAATTCAGAATGCATAAACTCCACTAATAATATAAATCAAATGGTCACTTTTTATATAGGCGTTAGCACTGATACTTGTACTAACAACTTTGATACTACATCAGAACAATACAGACTCCTAGCATAAACTAGCTGAAACCAATACTGTACAGTACTCTGAAAGAGCTAGGGGAATCCCAGGGCAAAGCAAGGGTATCACAGAGCTAAGGGAATCCCAAGGCAATGCAAGGAGAATCCCAAAGTAAGGGGAATCCCAAAGCTAGGGAAATCCCAAAGCAAATTGAGGGGAATCCCCAGTAGCTGGATGCTTGTCTGAACTAATCTCTGAAATCCTGTATCAGAGACAAGCAAAGTAAAGCACTATAATTAATTACAATTGTATTATTAGTGATTTTTAATCAATTTTATGTGTTTATACTTTCAACATAACTTATTATAATTATAAAAATGGTTAAATAACATAATTGGTTAAAGTAAAGTATAAATATGGTTACAATTACCAATTAATTTTACTATGAACCCATATTTTACCAAAATTTTAAATTTAAATTTTAAAAATTATTTTGAAAATTATTTTTTTTCTAGACATTATTGTGTTACATATCACATGAAAGGTAATACCAAATGCTGCAAAATGACACCTGTCTCACTTTTCTAACTTAATTTGGAGAAGAGTTATGGTAATTTTAAAATATGCCTGTTGTACGATTTTGAGTGTTTTTTTTTTTTTCGAAAATTTACAAAGCAATATTTTCAAAACAGATGGATACATCATTCTAAAATTTTATACTTTTGTTAGTCTGTATGGATGTAACATCTGTGCAAAATTTCATCAAAATCTGAGATGGTGAGGTAAATTTTTATTAAAAGTGAGTTGATTTGACATGAACCAGTACATGTTTTTGTGCCATATAATAAATATATGATAAAGATAATTTTTTGTATTCTATGCAAGAGGATAACATTGGCTTACTTTTTGCCCTTAGAACTTTGTCAATATCATCTGATGTCTACAACCCTTGTGTGTTTGTTAACAAATGATAATTAAACAAAAACACATTTTTGGCAATACTACTAAATGTAAAGTGGTAATTTGTTGCAGAATGTCTTGGGCACATGTCTATATCAATATTTAGTCTATGGTTTGTCCCAACAGTAAGATGGACCCTGGAAGTTTGGAAGCAATAAGTCTGCCATTTTGCCTGTAGGACCAGCATTTAAACATCAGAAATGTTCAACTACGAGTAATGTATTTTACAGGCTTAATTTTTCCATAAATAATAAAAATCAAACCTGGAACTTACAACTAATCTCTCCACTAGCATGTTCAATTCCTCCTGTATCAGCTTGTCTTCTTCAGACTGAAACAAATATAGGTACAATAGCATTTGTTAAATAAATACTGGTTGGATAATACACTAGATGAATAACATGTTTCAGAATTGTTAACTTATCCTCAAAACACACAACAAAAACAGTACCAAAATATATTAATAAAATATATAGGTACTTAATAAATACTATAAACAATATTTGCATGAAAATAAGTCTCTCCAAATGCATCTGTTCTATGACAAATATTAATTTTTTCAAGTTAAGTTTTTATAATTCACAAACAATAACACCAGAAACAAGTAACACTTTTCAGTCTTGCCTTAAACATTTTCAGCAAATTTGCTGGTAATTACACCCTAGTTCCCTAACAATTTGTAATGAGAAAATTCCATTGAAGTTTTAAATCAATTTGGTAACTGATAAAACATATAAAATAAATCATGGAGTTTAGAATTTCTCCCCAAAGTATGATATTGTCACTAAATACTAACAAATGCATCTAACAATCCAAAATATGTGAGCCTAGTTTAACATAAATCTGTAAGAACTATATGTGGCTAAAGGCCCGAAAACTACTGTGTTTTAATTGCAAAGGCAATCATTGTGTAACACTTCCAGTCCCACAGGATGCCTTTAGATTGATTCACAGGTACTATATGCTTCTGCTATTCTAAATTAAATTCCATTTGAACTCTACATCCTCCCCAAACTAGTTTCTTATCTTCTCAAATATATATTTTCTCTCTGTATAGTAGTCTTTTAACACATTGGTCTCAATAATACTTATTTTTTTAAATTAAGTAATACTAAAGCATTTTTAAAAATAATTTAAATAAAAAAATTATTACTATCATTTTAAATGTCTTGTGCCAATCATGTGCATTATAGGCACCCCTTTTTTTTTTAATTTTAAAATAATTGAGTTTCTTTAAATTTTTTTAATTTAAATTCTTTGCTGCCTACCATTTTATTCAGCCCAGTGTACGGCCGGGCCAATTCATTTTCAGCGTGGTTTTTTCTCCCCCCCCCCCCCCCCCCCCCACACCATCCGGTTCACAGCTTCGCCAATGCTACGTTGCGACTTGGAGTGCTGCTTGAAGCGCCCTGGTCTCATAACCCCCGCTTGCTGTCATGAACTAAGTCTCGTTACACGAAGCCATTTTGTAACCAGACTCGTGGGGGCAAGCAGACATTCAGCCCCTGGTGACTTCCCCGAAGTCTCGCAATCAGCAAGCTTGGACAACCAGCCTGGTCAAATTCTCGGTGCGGCAGACACGTTGCGGTGTTTCGTCACCTCGGTTCTCACGAACCTTGCAGAATTTCCCCCGCACTCGCCTGTCCCCTTGTCCAGAACCCAGGCCGGGTCAGTCACCGGTCATAACCTCCCCCCCTCCTCTCTGGTCCATGGAGGTCATAACCTACAGCCGCTCTCACACTCTCGTCTGCACACCCTGCCGGCGACAAGAGGAATTAAGATGTACTGGACTGCTAAAAGACGTATCCGCGATCCATCTAGCAGAAGCAAGAGACACTAACCCTTCCCTACCATCCTGGCTGTCCACCTGAGGGCAGCACTGTCATGCCCATAAGAACAATGTTCAAGTTGAATCGACCCTCGACCTGACCGCTCGCCGGGCGATTTGAGTTCCCCACTTCTCCGTCCAGAGCGCGCTGGCCAAGGATGCCAACTTCGAGTGTCTATGGCGACGAGCGCCGATGAATACCGAAGGCTCCCCCCCCCCCACCCTCTTTCAAGGGAGACTTGGCCTTTTAATTTAGCGCCCCAACCGCGCCCCGAGGTCACTTTTTTTAGGGCAGCCAACCGCGAACGTCTCCGGTCAGCGACTCTCCTGACTTACGCGAGAATTAGAAGATCGCCGATCAATCATTTGGAATGTAGTCTACTACAGTTAAGGCCTCAAGTGCTGATTTACTAGTTTTAGCTTTTAGTCTGCCCTAAGTAGTAGCAAGTTAAATTTTTTTTTCTTCTTCTTCCAACTTTCTTCGTATCCATCATGGTTTCCAAAGCCAACCGTGTGCTACCGCGTCAGTCTACGAGGCGGCAGCCAGGCAGCTGAATTCTCCCCGCAGTGGTGAGTTTTTTTATGTTCAACCCATTTTCCACCAATCCCGGTGGCAAATTCTGCCACCCTACCTAACGCCTGCATCCGAGGTAATTTGTACCGAATGGCGGGTTCAAGAACACCCCTGGAACCCAGTTCGTCCTAGAACATCCCACATCAAGATTTTGGCCCAGCAGTTTCACAACACTCTGTGAAACGGCTTCGTCATTTTGCTATCTCTCTCTTCTCGTCGCCTGCGGCTCACTATGCTTGACCGCCAACATATATCAAGTCTACCTACCACCCGTGCCAGTTTATAGACTTTTTATTTTTTTTATTTTATTGTTTTATTTCATATTTCAGAACTATAAATTTATAATTTCAAGTGCTAGCCAAAGCAACGAAACAATTTTGTGTAATTATATGTTAACCTTCATAAGTAACCCTGTGGAGGCCCGGGCCGATTGTCAATTGTTTTTCACCTTTTTTTAATAATGTTATCTTAAATTTGTAATATGCAAACCATACAAAAATTATGAAAGCACTGTCAAAATAAAATAGAAAATCAATTTTTAATCAGAATAAATCGAATAGCTCGCCAACCAAACCTCGACTTCTCATTTATAAGCCTTACGATCCTCTCCGCCATCTGTAAGCCCACAGGGGCAGTAATAAATTCTTGTTCACCCTCCTTAGTGCCCCTCTGAAGTATTATTGACATAGCTTTTTATTATAAGTTTATCTTTCCAGTATGTTTCCAAATTTTTGTATCTTAGAGGTTTCTCTAAGAAATTACTTAATAGCAATTAGCGCACTAAGGAGAGGCGTAACAGTCTAAATCAATATCACCATTACCAAATAGCCCTTCGTGTGATTGACGTTACCTAACTTACACAGGGAAACAATTCTAATCATTATGAGAGAGTTACAAAGGACAAATACTAGTCTAATCAAGCTCTATTCAAATTTAACATGAGCGCATGGTTGACATTGTGCCTTAAAAAGTGCATCAAAGGTTCGTTGTGCCTTTCACATGTGATGTTCAAGTGACTCACTGTTAATTTTTATGTTGTCTCCAGCAAATTTCTTCCATTATTTCATATTATTCAATATTTTTCAACTGCGAGCATAAAGGGAAAAAATGATACTCTTACCACCTGGATCACTAGAATGGCATTACTCAAAACTTACAAAAATTTTTTTTATATAATTATGTTTTCTATTTGCAGCTAGTATTTCTTAAATTATCCTGCAAAACCACATTTTAAATTATTTTTTGAAGTGAAACATCTTTACAGTTGGTACAGCAAGACGAGGCGAATTCGAAACTGTAAAACTAAAGAGGGCAAAGAATAGAGCAACTATCAGAAGTGGGGGTGCATGATGATGGAGGGGAAGAATTCCTAAGTGGGTGCTCCATGGCATGTTTACAAAATAGCACACTTGGATTCTTGCATACTTGTACACTTCCATTCTTGTATCTGTAAAGTTTTACATCTAACACATGTGATATCCATGCACCCATTATTATTTTTTCTAGTTGTAAATCTGTGCCAATCTGCCTCTTGAAGTGCAAGAAATCTGATTTCAGAGTGTACATCCATCTAACCGCAGCATTTCATTCCTTGCTTCTCCCAGGTTTTCATTTAAAATAATGTACAAGCTCTCTATCACGTATCCAAGTTTATCCCTTAATCCTGATGGCATGATCCGGTATACACTGATCCTGTGGTATATGATACTTGCTGTTTTAATTTTATTATGTCAAAATATCCTGTGAATAAATAATAGTTTTAAAAAACTAAAAAACATGCTTTTATAGAAAATCCAACTAAAAAATAGAAAATAATTTTAATAAATTTTAATTAAAAATAGTGTAAAATAAAAAAATGTATGTTATTTAAAAAAAGTGTGGGGTGCATGGTGTCAATAGTTATAATTATTTTATTGACAGATATGAGTAGATGGATTATCATTTTGATAATATCTTAAAAAGCATCTCACACTTTTTATTAAATAACATACATTTTTTTTATTTTACACTATTTTTAATTAAAATTTATTAAAATTTATTTTCTATTTTTTTAGTTGGATTTTCTATAAAAGCATGTTTTTTTAGTTTTTTTAAACTATTATTTATTTTCTACTTTTTAGTTTTACTTTTTAGTATTTATAAAAGTGTGCTTTTTAATTTTTTTAAACTGTTATTTGTTCTAATCTACTATTAATTCCGTGATAACTATAAGTAACTGTAATTATTTTCCAAATTATTAATGTATACAGCTGTATTGACAGTCAGTGAAGTGTTCCACATTTACGTAACAGGAATTTTGGGAAGGATAAGGATTGAGAAAGGATGAGGAAAGAACCTTCTTAATGAGAGTGTATAGAATATGTGAGAAAAATTTGGATAGCCCGGACTGGGATTCGAACCCAGAGCCTTCCAATGACATGTCAGCTGCTCTACCATCGGGCGCTCGAAATACGATAAATTTGGAAAAAAGCGCCCCATGATTTTTTTCAGAATAATATTAGTTTTTTCATTCATTATTGTTTTAAGCTTATTTTAAAAATCATTTTTTACTTTTAAGTTCGATGTGCTTTAAAAGCGTGTATATTAGTGTTTTTAAAATATATTTATTTTTCACTTTTTATTTTGAATAGAAGGATTGCCGAAGTCCCAGACGAATTACAGTTGGATTTACAGCACCAATCCCAAAATTTGTTGAAAAGAAAACAAAAAAAGAAATTTGACAGGATTAGAACCCACGACCGGTGAATCCGTAAGATGCCGTCACCGAAGACCCGCACCTTAATCCGCTCGACCAACAAACCAACTGTCGAGGAAATATTGAATAATACTAATACCCCGAGTGCTCGAGCTGGAAAGTAGGTAGACGGTACGCATGTGCCGACTGCACAGTTGTCTCACTTGCTCTCACACAGAGGCTGGGTGAGGAAATTATTTAATCCTGTAGATCCTAATCAGGATAATGAGATAAACTTATTAAATTAGTGTATTGTCAACGGTCCTCGATAAGTGTACGAGTTTAGATAAAATTCTGTCCGTTTTAAGTGGGTCAAAATCGAGTGCAAAGGAGTCGGTACCAAACATACAAACAAACATACAGGTGATGCTAATATAAAGCGTGTAATAACTCCCGCACCTTCGTCGACGAGGCAAAGTTTGGCACGCTATTGTTTCAATCACTGCCAAATTGGAAAAAAATCTAAAATCAATATATGTTTAAACATTTTACACACGTTAAAGTGTGTTATTTTTTAAAAGTGTTTTATGCAATTCTGATAGATTCACAAGCTTAGTTAAAATAATCATAACCCACTCTCACTTTTCATTTAATTAAATGTCACAATATTTAGTAGGCTTTGTTTATATTGTGTCAAAGACAAACTGAAAGAAAAGAGTTAGCACATGAGCGAAATGGTTTTCTTTACAATGTGCGAACTATTTTCTTTCAGTTTGTCTTTGGTGCGATATAAACAAAGCCTACTAAATATTGTGAAATGATATAAATTGACAAAAATCTTATCTTGCAAATTGAATAATGGAATAATCTTATCAAATTACGTAGTGTATTTTCATTGGTCCTCGATAAATCTACAAAGTTTGAATGAAATCTGGCCGTTTAAAGTGGGTCAAAATCACACCCAAAGGAGTCGGTTACAAACATACAAACAAAAAAACATACAGGTGAAGCTAATATAAAGCGTGTAAAAACAAAAACTTGTGATACAATGATGAGTTATGATTGTAAGTTGAATATGAAAGAAAAAATTTCCACAAGACCTGACATAATTTATTTGTATTGTGATATTCTAATTTTTGTTTGGCCAGGTTATTTCAAGGGATAAACTTGTATTACAGTTATAATGCATCAACAAGTGCAGTGGAAAACATAATGTAAAGGTTGAAAATGTGAAGAGCTAAAATATTAATTGGGTTGGGTTGCTGGTTTATGCCATGTCAAGCTGGAAGAAACATATAGATGTTTTGGTCCACACTGTACTTGTCCTGATGGCAGTGTAAGCTTACAAATTTTATTAGCTTAAAAAACTGCTAAGAATACCACAACCCATTGCAAGAAACAAGAAATTATTTATTCTAGATGCTAAAATAATAGCAGTTTTAGATTTACAAGAAACTCCCCAATACCCCACCATCAAGCCCCTTGCACAATAAGTAGATGTACCACCCAACCGCAGTGTCGCTGCCAACTGGTGCTGGTGAACCAATGAGGGAATAGATTGTAACTTGTAAATAAACAGTTGCTAATTATTACTATACACATTTTATGGAAGTTTTTGTTAAACGTTGAAAGTAGCTCCTGGTTAAAACGAAGAGAAACAATGGCCTGCTACATCGGTCTGATCAGCTTGGCCATGCTGTCCAACCATACCGCCCAATACTTTTCTGTAGTAGTGTGTCACATCATCTGTCCGATGCATCTGGTTTACACAATATTTAATAGAGGGCAGCGCAATAGATTGGCTTTCCTCAAGAGTTTTAGACAAGATGCAAGATTAATGGAAATGCATAGTGATTTAATTTTTGGCACATTTCTTTATAATTTTACTTACAGATTAATTCATTTGGGCCAAACATAATATTTTCATGCCTACTCATCTTTATTTATTATTTGAGAGTAATTTGTTTTCCATTTCAAAGAAAATTAATAGAAAACAAATACATACAACAAAATAGTGCCCATAACATAGGTATGACTTAAAAACCTAAAAATTAAAATTTTGTTAAAAAAATTATTTCCACACATTTTACAGTTTGTACATACTCATCACACTCCTTATTACGTCGGATGCAGATGGTGCAGTCTAACCTGCCTGACCATATAAGGTGAACTTCACCAGCTCTGGTTCCCTCCATGCAACTACACCATTTATAACTAACGTCATAGGTATATTGAAGGAATAAAATGCCATAATCCACAAATGCACCATCTGCCTCACGCGACTGGGCAAATGGGGCACGCAACCCTGTCGATCTCCTGCAGATCTGTAGTCATGTGACTGGCATTTTAGCCAATCATATGGTAAATCACAGACGGCACTAGGCTCTGCAGACAATCGCCACATTGCATACAGTATTATTAAAATAGTTGACCTAACCTAACATAACCTTTAACTTAGTTTTTATTTGCCATAATTCCCAAAAGTCGCTACTCTGCAAAATTACCTGCACTCAGTTTGTTTAAACAAATAAAAAACTAGATTTCTAACAAAGTACACATGAAATTAAAATAAAAAGCAGGTCTATTACCAAATCTGTAAATTCTTCTTCTTGTTTCTTAGGTTCGCCATCAGTTACGACCGAATTTTCTTGTTTACTTTCCGACATTCTAACAAAATATAATCCAGCTGTTATCAGTAAAAAATTTAATTGATGTAACGAATATCTAAAGTTTATTCAAACCGGACATCAAAACAAATAGTTTATAACAAATAACCTAGCATGACATATCAGAACACACAGATTCCAAAAAAAAAAAACCTACAGACTCCCACCACAGATACTGTAAAATAAAGGTTCGTCTTTACAATGTAGAATAACTTTTGTTTGTAGGTTGATTATGTAGGAGCCAGAAAAGTCGCTGGTATCAACATTTTCTAATGTAGTAAGAAAAAAAATTAATAATGAAATTGTACAAAAACAGAATTAATTTTTTTTTATGCGATTCAATAGACTGTTTCTTTGTCGAATTTTCGCTTCAAATACTTTCAAATAAAGTCGGTCACATAATGGAGGATTATGATGATCTTAAATATTCCATTATTGCAGCCATGTTTGTTTGATAAGTTAAATAACTTGAGCTTCAATTACATATTTTTACATAGGATTGATTCAAAAAATTTTGAATTTTTGACATAATAAACTAATCAGATTCGTGTCCAGCGAAAATCGAAACAGTACCTATGCTGTTTGCATGCCATCGCAATTGTAACCATGTAACTTTATAATGATGGTATATCATGCTGCAAATAAATATTATGTATATATGGCAGAAACGCTTGCAAACTACCCTACTTTAACATATTGTTACAACCTATTGGGGATAACTGGGTTTGTAAGAGTAGCCCCATTAAGTTTTATTACAGTTTTAATAATTAATAATATTTACATTAATTATAAATGATTGTACTTCAAATATCCAATCACAAATCACTGACAATTAAAATTTTTTATTATCAAGTTAATCTGACGTCGTCCGACCGAAGGCCACCCTAAAGCCCGACCTGCAACCGCCAGTATTCAACCCCGCTAACGGAACGCGCCCCTAGCCATGGCCCACCCGAGTCAGGCGAGCCACCAGCAACCAAGGTAGAACCCGGCCCCCTAATAAACAGACCGACATTACAACCGACCACGTTGCAAAAACAAACACAGAATATTAAACAATATTATGTATACATTAAAAGTTGATTAACGAAAGTGCGATGTAGGAGTGCCCAGGCACTCACGTGTAAATACGTCGATACGTGTGTGAGTGCCCCCCTGGCGGCCTTCTGCCGAGATCAGTTAATTAACCATGTGACATAATTATTAACCCCTTGTGTTCGTTATTAACCCCCACCAGAGCAGTCCGGCAAGAGACGAACAGTCGCTGGTGTGACGTATAATTTAAAGGACATAATTCGTAAACATACTAACTCCAATTTGTAGAGGGGA
Organism: Bacillus rossius redtenbacheri; assembly: GCF_032445375.1. Taxonomy (NCBI): domain Eukaryota; kingdom Metazoa; phylum Arthropoda; class Insecta; order Phasmatodea; family Bacillidae; genus Bacillus; species Bacillus rossius. The sequence continues at coordinate 114,958,542 of NC_086330.1, read as the reverse complement.
CGAGTGATGTTAATTCAGCCCTAATAATTAATGTAGGAATTTAGCGCCCTTAAAATCTCTTACTAACGTGTCACATTAGAAACTAACGTAATGAGGTCAACCCTGGCGCGAGGGCCACCGAGCCTCGTCCGGGCGCCATGACATCACGCCAGTACAGCACGACTCGTGGACCGGGGCGGACGCACGTCCCACGGAGAGACATCATCCATTGTCTGCATTGAACTCACTTCTGGTAATTAGAGTCACTTCCTCGAAACCTCTTTTTACTTATCTCTCCGTGCGTACCCGGTCCAATTTTCGGTCCAGGACTTAATCCGGCCGCATAACTTTTAAAAACCCCTTCACCACACTTGGTCTGCGGGGTAGTTTCAGCATACGGCACAGTCCGCCTCCCGAAGAACAGAACTTTAACTAAAACCAGTCGCTCCGGCGCTGACACCACCCCGTAAGGGAACTTGAGCGAATTTAGCTGCGGTCCGCGCTCCACTACAGTGGACGCGAACACCGCCTCGAGACATTGATATACGGGATTGGCCGCCTCCAATCGCCCTCACCCCTCTTTTGAGTAACCAGGCTCAGAACCGCCTAGTGCCACGCTAATATGTAATATTTAGTAACTTTGTGCGATGCCTTGAATCTAGAACGTTTTCTTTTGTAAACTTGTGCGATGTGCCACCGCGTAACACTCAATAAACTTGTGCAACACACCTTCGCGTAACATTTTTTGTGAACTTGTGCCACGTCTTATTACGTAACTTTCAAACTAACTTTGTGTAATTGTGTAACTTCTGTATTGTGTGACGTCACCCTCTGTACGACGTGGCGTGTAATCAACGGTATTACACCAAGCCCACAGTCGCATGAATAAACGACACACGTCATTTGTTGCATCACTTCAGCGTCTGATTAACTAACCATACGACTCCCAACCACCTCCAACCACCTCCTCATAACCCACGCAACACCGCCGACGGTCCTAGTGGGCCACGCAGGGCAACCGACCCCACGACCCACCTATCGACTAGAAACAGAGCTAGTCTGGCGCCCACCCGGAAACTATACACCGACAACAGCCATTCCCGCTAGGAGCCGCACCGGGACTCGAGCCCGAGACCCCGGACGACGGCAAATCAATGTCTGTCAAGTTCCACAGTTCACACTCCTCGCTGCAACTGGGTTCAACAGTGGTTCGCCACTTACCTCGCGCCTGTCCACACGCACAGTCTTGCGCCACTCAGACACTGCACTCTCACGATCCAGTCGAACTCCGCGTCGCACCACTCTCAAGGGGAGTTCTCTCTCACCCTCTTCGTCGATATCGCCCTTCCCTTCTTTCGCGGAACACTCGGAACTCCGGAACTGTCGCAGGACTCGCTCGGAACTCAGGAACTGTCGCGGGAATCGCTCAGAACTCTCTAGGAACTGGTTCGGAACTCGCTCTTAACTCCCACGGAGGCCGGATTCGCTGCTTAAGTACTAGTGAGTTGTCTTTTCAAAACCGACGAGAGAAGCTGTGACAAGTCGCGTCATCATGGGCCGACCTGACGCCTGAACAGTCCAGAAGGGTGGCATTTATTCGCACCACTATTCATGGTGGCCTGCGGAATTCCCAAGGCAGCTCAGCGATAGATAACAGCGCCGAGGCAGGACTATGCGCAGAGAATGGAGAAGGGAGAGGGATAGCGACGACCCTTGTAATCCGGCCAGGCATGTATGGCATGCCTTACATCAGCAGTGCCATGGCACATGACACAGCACATGACGCCAGTGGCCTGGCAGAGTCGCCAGCCAGCTCTAACCTGGCACCTGTTGGTATTAGTCAATTTTGATGTGTATGGGAATTTGTCTTTATATTTAATGCTCAGTTGGTGGTACTGATTTGTGTATTACCTTGTACGAAGTGATGTTGCATTAAACGAAGTCTTGGTGAAAGTTACTTGTCATCTACATGTCTGATTTGTACTCCGACTTTCCCATAACAGCACCTAACACAGTCCTGTCTGCATTCGTAACACTGCCCCCTCCTTAAACCTCTTTGTCACGAACAGGTAATGCACCCCTTTCAATATATTCCCTCAACCGATCCAAATGTATTACTTTCATCCATCCCCTCTTTCCTCTATGGGTGCGGTAGACAACATCATTTGGCCACTTCGAAACTTCATATGGGCATTCCCATGCTGCTTGAAGTTAAGGCACCTTTCCTTCCTTCATTGCGGGTTGTACAGCCACAACAAATCGCCCTCCTGAAATCCATTTGAGTTAGCATTTAAGTCGTAGCTCATCTTCTTTCGATTCGATGCTAATTTAAGATTTTTGCGGGCTTCTTCATGTATAAGTGTCATTCGCTCCTCTAGACGATTCAGATAATCAGTGGTGCTGGTCGGCTCCCTGCGAGGACAATCGAACTTGAAATCACAGGGCAGCCTCAACTCCTGTCCAAACACAATACTCGCAGAGGTCTGGCCAGTGGAGTCATGGATGGAAGACTTATATGCCATTAGAAACAACTGGATGTCTTGATCCTAATCCTGTTAATGCTCGACCACAACCTTGGCAAGGTGTTCCTCAAGAGTTCTGTTGAACCTCTCCACTATGCCTTCATATTGTGGATGTAAGGCTGTAGTCCTGGTTTTATATATTCTCATCAACCAACACACCTCCTGAAATATTGTCGACTCGAAATTGCGACCTTGGTATCCCAAATCTGCAAATGAATTTGTTGACTATTACATCCACAATGGCAGTGGATTCTTGGTTAGGAAGTGCATAAGCCTCTGGCCACTTACTGAAATAATTCAGTGCTACCAGAATATACTCGTTACCATCTTTAGTCATGGGAAATGGTCTAGCGATGTCGATGGCTATTCTCTCAAAGATGGCCCTTACATTGTAGGCTCTCATTTTCCCAGGATTCCCGTGTTGTGGCCATTTTTAGCCGAGCATGCTTCGCATTGTCTACATAAAACCTCTACATCCTGGTGACACCTCAACGAATAGTAGCGTTGACTGATCTTGGCTAGAGTTTTGTTCATCCCTAGATGAACACCAATGGTACCATAATGATTTTCACTCAACACCCCTGCCACTAGAATTTTTTGAATGAGTATTTGCATTGTAACTACTTTTCCATTTGGACTCTCCCATGCCCTCATTTTTAGACCATCCTTAAGGAATCTCACTGTGCCCAGTAAGCTTTCAACCACTTCGGTCACTGGAGATTTTATGCCATATTGGACATCCAGTACCACTCTTTAGCCAATTTATAATAGGTTTCAGGTCAGGATCTTACCGCTGCGCTGCTTTCAAGCTGGCATTATCCCATTTACCTGCCCCGTTACTTATCGTTGTGTTCGCCGATCATCTTTGACCCCCTCATTTTTTTTCCACCCTATTGCAATGGTTGCAGTCTACCTTGCAAGGTCTTCGAGAGAAGGCATCGTCATTGCTGTGAATTCGGCTTTTCTGTGTTCTATCCGATCATCATATTGCTGAATCTGTTCAATCCACATAGCAAGTTGTCCCTCTGGATTCTTGAACTGTAGTAGCCATTTAAGTGCGGAATGGTCAATGTGTAAAATGAATTTTCTCCCATATAACTATTTATGGAAATGTTGCAGAGACATTACTACAGCCAAGCATTTACGTATTGTGATGCAATAGTTGCGTTCAGGCTTAGAAAAAAACTTTGCTGTAGTATGCTATTACTCGTTCATTTTCATCTTGAACCTGGGAAAGTAAAACACCCAAAAAAATCTCTGCTTGCATTTGTGTCGAGGATATACTTTCCATGTTGAAGGGGGTAGACAAGTATGGGGCTAGTACACAGGGATTCCTTGAGGTCTTAAAAAGCAGTCTCATATGCTGAAGTCCATATAAATTGTCTCTTGTCTTTGATCAGCTGATGCAATGGTTTTGCGATTGTCGAGAACCCAGTCACAAACCGCCTATAGTAGGTACATAGTCCCAAGAAACTCCCTATTTCATGCTTATTCTTAGGTTGATGCCACTCCTTGACAAACCAGATCTTCTCAGGATCTGTTTGCACTCCATCCTGTGATACAATATACCCCAGGAATTTTATCTCATGCTGGAACAAGAAGCACTTCTTAGGAATTAACTTAAGTTTGGCATTGCGGAGCCTGTCGAATACTTTCTGGAGTTTCGCAAATGTCCATTGCTGTATTCCCTACCACAATAATGTCGTCAGGTATTCTAGGCACATTTTCGAGTCAAGCCATGCAGGACAAGTTCCATCAATCTCTCAAAAGTTGCAGAGCATTATATAATCCAAATTATAACACAGTGATCTGGAATAGCCCACTACCTGTCGTGAAAGCAGTCCTCTCCTTATCCTCGGGGTGCAGTTACACTTGCCAGTAACCACTCTTCAGGTCCAGTTTAGAGAACCATCTGGTGCCAGTGAATGTTTCAAGTGTGTTATCGTTACGTGGGAAAGGGTAGTTGTCTGATTTGGTGGTATCATTCAGATTCTGGTAGTCCACACAGAAACTCAGTTGGCCATCTTTCTTTGCTACTAAAACAATTGGGGAAATCCAAGGTCTCGCTGATGCTTCTATTACACCACCCTTCATCATACCTGCTATCAACTTCTCTGATTCTTCCTATTTTGCTAGAGGCAGCCGCCATGGTGCTTGTCGGATTGGTTCTGCATCACCTGTGTTGATGCGATGGTAGACCAGGCTTGTTCTCCCAAAGTCAGTATCCCCTAAGGAAAAGACATCTGGGTTTCTTACAAGAAAAAAAACTGTGACTACTTCTATTTCTCCATCTGTTAGATTATTTTGGCATCGCCTTAGTAGATGTTCTAGATTTGGTTTCAGTGATTGAGTGTTACATCTGATAGACGAGAAAGGCTTACACTGGCCTTCCCATGAGACTGGTCCGCAGCTAGCTATTGGGTTTACTCTGTTTAAGAACCCTTTTTCGAGAATAGAGGTTGGCCACCCTGACTGGTACAACCTCGCCGAACCTTGCAATGCTTCGGACGACCAGGAGTATCTTTTATCCTAATATCATTTCTGGCTCTATCAGGTAGCTCATATTGCCCCTAGGGTTTCCCATTATCCTAGCAGCAATTTTCTGCTCATGTTTTGCTGGATTTGAAACAGATTCGCTAACTACCACTTGCATTACAGGAACTTCTGATTGGTTGGGGTTAACAAGGCCACATCTTCATCTTTAATACACAGTACCTGTTCTTCCATGTCAATAACAAATCCATATCAATTCATGATGTCCACTCCTAAAACTACCTCATCAGTGATATCAGCAACAAGAAAGGTCTGTGATGATGTACAAGTTCCAATTATTATCTTCAAATCCAGCTGTCCATGTACAGTTCAAGTATCTCCAGTGGCTGTTTTGAGTGTACATGGGATGGGTGTTATCTTCAGCTTTTCTCTACTTACAATTTCTGTACGAACTATAGATGCCGATGCCCCTGTGTCAACAGTAAATAAACACTGTTATTGATCCATCCATTAAGCAACAAACTGTCATGGCCTCTACGAAATGCAGATAAGGAAAATCCTTAGGGTCTACTATTTCCTGTAGAGCTGGCATGCGCCCCTCACACCAGCTACTGCTCGTTTCCCTATTGATCTTCTTGCTTCTCTTTCTGCTGCGATGTCTTCCTGTGTGTCGGACAGTCCCACTCGATGTGTCCTGGTTCACTGCAGACGAAGCATTCCGGGCGTCCTCCTGCTCTTCTGATCTGGTTACCTGGAGTCTCATTCATCAGCTTCTTCAATGCCCTGAGAATATCTACTTCATTAGTGGTGTTCCTGGTATTTACTCCATTGTAGGGCTCCAGTAGGTGTTGATGTTTGTGTTTTTTGGAGGCAATTTTTGCTGCCTCGATTTCCAGGGTATATACCCAGGCCTCGTAGCTCTTCTTGTGTCGGGCCGAATGAAGAGTTTGCTGAACTTCCGCATCTCTGATCCCGTCTATAAAAGCACTAGTGGCTGGCTGCTGGCAGAACTCTGTTGGTGCTTCTGGGTAGGCGAGGTGCACGAGTCACTCGATGAAGGCTTCGACTTCCTGGAGGTTTTCTGGAGATCTATGTTGACCTGACTTCAGGGCTGTTCTATACAGCTCTCCTATGTGTCTGTTGCCATAACTCAGCTCAAGGGCCTCTATTAATACTCCATATTCTTTCTGGTCTGGAACTGGCATGGTCTGCAGCAGCTCTAGTGGAGATCCTCGCAGGGCCAAGACAAATCCCGTAGCCTTTTCTTCCTCGCTCCAACCATTTACTTCTGCTGTTGCCTCGAACTGTATTTTAAACACTGTTCACGAAGATTGACCATCGAAGGTGGGTGGCTTGAATTTTGAATGTCTGTTGGATGTTCCCTCCATCTTAACATCCTCGGAGTAACTCTTTCGGCTTGCAACAGCTATAGCTTCCTTAATCATCCAAAGGCACTCCTCGGTTACAGCTGCTACATACTGTTCGGTGGTCTAATCAAGTTGAATTAAATGTTGTTCCTGTCGGGAAAGTTGCTGTTCTTGTTTTACGAGTTGGTGTTTTTGATGTTCAAGTTGCTACTCTAATCTCTGCACTTTGCCTTAAAACTGGGTGCTGGTTTCATCTATCTTCTGCTTCATTTCTTCTTGGTTCTTCTTAATTTCCTCTATCTTGCTCTTCATAGCATTCTTCATCTCTTCTTGGCTATTATCAATTTTATTCTTTATCTCTTATTGGCTCTTCTTTATTTCATTCTTTATCTCTTCTTGGCTATTATCAAATTTATTCTTCATTTCTTCTTGGATATTATTAAAATATATTTTTCATCTCTTCTCGGCCCTTTTTTCATATCATTATTCAACTCGGATAGGAAAGCCGTTACATTCTTAAGCTCGTCGGCAGCCATCTTTCTTGTCTACATATACTACCAGTCTGTCACTTATTACTACTGTCCTACGATCTACAGTGTAATTTGACCTAAGAGCTAACCTAAACTTCTACTGAAAACTAACACTAACTTTACTATAACTACACTCAAACTTACTACGTTCCCGACCCTAATTGTAAAATCTAAATTATATATATTTTTTCTTGTTCTCTATTAACTATTCGTAATTGTTTTATTTAGGGCTATCCCACTTCTGACACCAAGATTTTACGACCTATGTGAAGAGAACTGGGTTCGTAAGGAATAGGCCAATTAAGTTTTAATACAGTTTTATTAATTACTAATATTTATATTAATAATAAATAATTGTACTTTGAAAAGCCCGATCACAAATCACTTGCACTTAAAAATGTTCATTCTCAAGTTACTCAATGTCTGTCAGGTTCCGCAGTTCGTACTCCTCACTGGAGCTAGGCTTGACAGTGGTTCGCCACTTACCTCTCACCTGTCCACACACACAGTCTTGCGCCACTCAGTCGCCGCACTCTCACGATCCAGTCGGACTCCGCGTCGCGCCACTCTCGGGGGGGGGGGGGGGAGTGTCTCTCACCCTCTTCGCCGATATCGTCCTTCCTTTCTTTCGCGGAACTCTTGGAACTCTGGAACTGTCGCGGGACTCGCTCGGAACTCGCTTGAAACTCCCGCGGAGGCCAGCGTCGCTCTTTAAGTACCTAGTGGGTTGTCTTTCCAGAACCGACGAGAGCGTCATCCCGGGCCGACCCGACACCCGAACAGTCCAGAAGGGTGGCGTCCATTTTCGCTACTCCGCGCGGCAGCCCGCGGAATTTCCAAGGCCGCTCAGCGATGGATAACAGCGCCGAGGCACGACGTAGCGCGGGGAACGGGGGGTTGGGGAGAGGGTAGCGTTGCTTGCTTCCAGAAGCTCACATGCCGTAAAGTTCCATTTTAATCTCTCTGCGCATAGCAGCATAGCATGTTCACAACCACAACTTCTTCCTCGACATGTACTCAAATTCTTTTCTTCCTTCTGTTTTTATCTGTAAAACCTAGACCAAACTACATCATGTGCAAACAATCATGTCATGTTTTGCATATGATTGTCAGCTTACTGTTTTCTTGACGAGAGTTGTACGAAAATTTGTTTAAGGCTTTAAGCCAAGTATATAAAACTTAAGTACTTGCATATATAAACCAATAATCATTTATCCATTTGTATATAGCTACTCATGTTTTTGAGATTTATTTCCTCCTAGAACAATAAAATAAAGAACAGTTAGGTAACACAAACGTCTTGTAATATATACAATACATTTACATAATGTTCGGCAGTTGCTGGGCATAAATCAAACGGATGGAAGGGAATGATAAAACAAGCAATTTTCCTTAAAAGCATATGTCCGGAAATGCAACCCTGCAAAGTTGCAGGCGCGCATCTATAGCACACAAATTTGAGTTTCACGGGCAACACTGCACCACTCCACTGGCTGAGAGGACGTACGATGCTCCACGGGAAGCAGGCGACAAGCCGGGCGGAGCTGTTTAGAACTAGCCACACACAGTAGTAACCAGCAGTTGGGTGTACAGCATAGCACAGTGGATGGTTGCTTGTGGTACGTTTACACATTTGGCTTTGACCGACAGTTAAGTGAATACAGTGCTGCGATTTTAGATTTGACAAACAGCAATATCATGTCAGACTTTACATTTCTCATGGTGTGCGGAGAGGCCAGAGTAATTCCAGCAGAAGCAGCATTTGCCAAGGGTGCTTTCCCGACAGGCAGGGGCGCAACAACTAAATTTCCAAAAGGAGGGGGGGGCAATATACCTTTTTATAAAGAATCATCGATCCCTCCTATTGAAGCGGGTGGTCCGGTCCTCCCCCGGGAAAATTTGTATTTCAAGGTGGAAAATGGTGCTATTTAAGCAGTTTTATTATCTAAAAATTGATTACACAGCACTTTCTTTGCCCCTGTTTGCCCCCACTTAAAGGTTTCAGAGGGGGGGGGGGGGGGGGCAAAATACCCTCCCCCCCCCCCCCCTGTTGTTGCACCCCTGCCGACAGGCATGCAACGAATAGGGAGATTCATACCACGGAGGGTGATGCATTCCAGCCAGCTGGTTGCTTCTGGGTATGGCAAACTCGAAAACATTGGCGCTCGTCTCCTGCTTCCCGTGGAGCATTTTAACTAACGGCGCTGCGATCGTACATCTCAGCTAGTGGAGTGGCATCTATAGTTTTATCCTAAATTAAAATTTGCGTGCCACTGTTCGCGCCTGTAACTTTGCACGGTATCGTTTCCGGACGTATTGTGAAGGATAAAATGCTTTCGGCATGCGGCATTTGGTGGGAGTCATTTCGTGAATGCGACGGAAGTCGATTGGAATGGAAATGTGTAACCACGATGCTGCAATATGCGGAAGTTTCAGTAATTTCGCAAAAGATGGCGGACCCGCGAGATTAATCCGTATATATTTACTTTCGTGAACATCAGGAGATGTACTAAGCATATAGGTGTGCCAAACTAAACATAATAATAGTACAACTATCCTTTAATACTTTATGTTACAGTTTATATTCATGAACATAAATAATGACAACTTAAAAAATACGCATTACAATTTTGACAATATTTAGTTAATATTGAAATGTAGAGATAGCACAGAGTTCGTCATACTGCAGAGAGACAACAAATTGTTAGCCTACATATATTCGAAGCCACGTTGAATAAAATAATTTCGTGATGAAATATTTACTGTTAAATCTTAAATGTTGAATCATCTCACTAAGGTTTAAGGTTCGTTTGTAGGAAGTATTTACAGAAAGATTTCTGTCGTTTAAGCAAAAACAAATATACATACATATTCCTCATGTTATAAAGTGTGATTTTAAATGTCTCAGTTTAATTTGGTTTTAAAGTATCTACTGTAATGCAAATTTAGTTTGAAAAAAAAACTTAAAAATTTGCGTGGCGTACGTAAAGCTTTAGAGAACCAACAAAATGTTAAATATCTTTGACTCTGAGTTTGTTCCAACACAATTTTCCTGGCTAATAAATTAATTTTATTTTTTAAGATGCGATAACATATTGGTATGACTATTCAGGTTTACAAAGTATATTCCAGGATAGTTTCACTACCATAAAATTTACTTTGGCACACCAATACGCTTAATACATCCCCCGATGTTCACGAAAGTTAATATTTGCGGGTTAATGTTACCACACGTGGGTCCACCATCTTGACAACTTCGACTTGTGGCTATAGCAGTTTCTGCATGCATGAGCATTAGACTTTCAACCTGTTAAATTTCCGTTGTGTAATGCGCGCTTATTTCATTACTTTTTGGAGCATACTAAAATTTCACTCTCAGCGTGCCTAAAGAAGTATTACCTAAAAAAACGCAGGCGATGATAATTTCGGTCTAGGGGAAAATGTCACAGGTTCAGCTTTGAAGTACCTATTTACATGGAACGCGTTCGGTATTCCTGTTGTTCGACTAGCCCTGAGAAATCTATAGTATAATTTTATTAAACATTGTGACTTAGTTAACCGTTAGACATTCTTTTCTAACTTTTTCGTCAGGATAAGACTTGGAAGGTAAAATTTATAAGAATCATTCGACGATCCATAACGATGATTTTAATATTGACGGAAGATTATATTATTGGAAGAATATATTTATATTTAAATTAAATAACAGTTACTTATTATACCCAAATGAATCAATTAACTTAAGAAGCCGAAGTTTATCCGACATTAAAGAATACGCTAATGATCATTATTGCTTCACCATCCTACGACGGAAATTAAAATCGAAAGAATAGTTGGATGGAATGTTTACATACCCGCGCATTGACTGATATTGACACGGATGAATAGACGAAGTTCACTGAAGGAAGGCTATTGAAAGCAGCTAGTCAATGTCAAGAGGTCCTGAGAGCCGACATCGCCGAGGTGCAGACCGAGGGTCCATCTCAAGTCTCTTGGCTAACGACGCGTCTGCAAGATCCTTGGCCGAGACCCAGAGTCATCCTACCAAGGGTGGATTATGAGAAACGACTTCCAAGTTAGGTGGTGTTAATTATATGTTGACCAAGTCTAGCAAGCTCGCCACGTTGCGTGTAAACCACTGACATGAGTTAGACTACCCACTTAAAAATCGTAAATTGTAACTTACCGACACGAGTAATTGAATTTGTAAATAAATATTTCTTTGTTAATACATGTATCCAGCATGTTGCATTTCTGAATTTCGTTTTTAATAGACGTGTAAAAATTGCATTATTGATATTATAGTGATGTGAATATTGAATGGAAGTCTCTTTAAGACTAACGTATATCTTGTTCTTTGTTTTAGCCTTTGTTAAAATGTGCTTGTTTGTAGCTATTACCACCCATAAGTCCTACAGATTAAGGGTTTTTTGTTTATCTGACCAAGACTGGGGCTAGTTAGAAATGTAACGTAAAATAACATTAACTCAAGTAAAACGATTACAATTATTTAAAGTAATAAATTCGAAAACTCTGGACGAAGTAGAGTAATTACTAATACTTAATTATTTTCATGACTTATATGAGGAACTGTTAAATTGATGTTTAAACTGTTGAAGGACACGGAAATATCGATTATGTAAAATATTGTGTCATTTTACTATTAGCTACGATATTAAAAGAGGGTTGTGCCCAGAATTCATTAAATGAAATTTAGTTGATTCGGTTGTGCACTTTAATTCAATTAAGGTTTCTGGCGCACAATGTACATGCAGTTATGATTGTTTTGGCATTCCCTTCCATCCATTAAATTATACCCAGAAATTTTCTGTTTATATGTATGCATATGAGAAGAATCATTAAGGACATAGATTAAACTGTGGTCCATTGAGACACTTAACATTGGTATGTAAGCACTGTTTTCATTAGCTTGATAGGAGGGCTGCGCGCGAAATAACTTCTACGTTAGCAGCACAGTGGGAAAATTTGTATACTCCACATTAGACGTTCCACACACACTTAAAATATGATTTAGATGGTATTAAAATGTTCGTATAAAGGTTTTGAAAAGCAAAGTTTTTCACAATTCTTCGATCATATATATATATTAATATATATATATATATATATATATATATATATATATATATATAAGAGCAGATTTAAATATGTAGGGAATAATGAAAATCTGAAAGTTAGTAGTTTTTATTCCTATTTGGTAAGTCAAGTTTTAGCTGGCGCAGATACGAGTAGGTATTAGTGAAATATCAAGACCTTTGTATAGTGGCACTGGGAACAAAAAAATAATATTCATATGAGTTTATATTAAAAACAGTAATGTTTTTAAACCAACAAAATGCTTTATCCGTGCTTGTTCATGAGACATGAGTTAAAAAAAAAAAACAGTAGCACAATACTGGATCGTCTCTCGTTAAGATTAAAAGAGGAGTGACTTTTGAAGTGAAGTGTACAAGGTCCTAGCTGTGGGATTCAAGGCCAACAGACCATCTGGGCTGTAGAAGCTTCGTGAAAAAATCTATATGTATATATAACGGTCGTATGGCATCATTCAGTTATACTTCGTACTGTCGCGTAGAAGGCTGCAGAGCTGTTTGTGTTACCCTGGTTCGCAATAGACCTACTTGAAACTGCCAGGTACGAGTTATTCAGTATAACAAATTTTTCAGCGTGAAATATTCTTTGTATCATGTTTGTTCTATAAATGTAGCTTTAATATACAAGTTAAACGATGTTACATTGATGATGATCATGATGGTGGTGGTGACGATGGTGACGATGATGATCAGGGCCGCAACTAGGGGGGGGGGGGGGGGGGCAAGCGGGGCATACGCCCCGGGCGAAAAGCTGTGGGGGCGCCGAAATCGCTTGCATTGTAATTCCTACTACAACTGGTAACTGGTAAATAGTTTTTTTAACTTGCATGCCAGGAATGTCTAATCTGATTTACAATATAACGTCTCAACATATTTAATGAACAAGTCTAGTGATTATACGGACTACTTTATGGACATAGTGGGTTCATGCATGGAAGTTACAGTAGCACAGAAACTGTTACATGTAGGTATGGAAAATGCTTAAATAGCACAATTTTTCCGTGGGAGGGCCCCCGGACCCCCCGCTTTATTGGTGTGGTATGTGCAAAAAAAGAGAAGGGGGGGGGCATGAATCCATTTATGCCCCGGGTGCCAGAGACTCTAGTTGCGGCCCTGATGATGATGGTGATGATTCCTTGGTGCTCGTGTCCGAGCACGGAAACCTCAGGTAACCTTGAGGAGGCGGACACCGCAACGCACCTGGAGTGTTCATGGCAGGGTGATCATTCGGTGGTTTGGCATTGCCTTCTGCAGCATGGATGTCACGTGACAGCACAGCACCCAGTACTCAGGGGAATCTGACGTGGTGTATTTAGCTCACCAGCAAGGAGCTCTAATCACGGATCTACAGCAAGTGGAAAATTTCCGTACATACTGAACTTAAATTTCATTTAATCTTTGTTTCGCCGTTCAAAATAGCCATGCAAAAGTTATTTAAAGCACTATATAATAATAAATATACTATTCCTTTAATAAAATTATTATTATATTTTAATGTCACATATAATCGCACGAAAATCTGCATGCGGAAAATGAGGTTAAGTTCTGAATAACAATTAATCCCTAAAATATCCACATCGTCTTTCTTCTTTTTTTTTCAGGAATCACTATAAAAAAAACCTTATATTTCCATTAAATGTAAATTGACCGACACATCGATACTCCATTAAATGACTCGCATACTTTAAAGGATAACGTTGCTGTGGAGATTTAATGCACTGTAAAAACTTTTAATCTAAAATACCGTTCATATAAATCTTTGTTTCCGGTTTGCGTTACAAATACCTATAACTATAAATCTACGGAAACATAAATAGTTCGAAAAGAAAACAGCTTAAGTCTATCTGTAATAGTACCTTCCTAGCAGTGTAAGAATTTTTAACAATCTGTCCAGTAGTTTTCGACTTAACTCGTCACCAATATATATGCTCAAGTTAACTTTCATTAAAATTATTGAAGATTATTCATCACATTTGAAACGGCTAGAGTAAGAATTCATTGACACACTCTCGGGTTGGTCTATGGAGTTAGAAATTGACAGCAGATGGCATGCTGTGACGTATTTGAAGTCACTTTATTTTGCATAGCCATTGCTATAGTCACGCCCAAAACATTGCGAGAAATGGTGCTTGACCACGTCTAATGGTGGTAAGTAAGAGTGAATTAAGGGGCGATTACACGGGTAGAGTAAACGGGATTGCATTACTTTCTCTAGTTGCTATCCCGTTCACCCTAACCTTCGCTTCACGAAGTTTTAGGCGTCTAACAGACATGGCTGAAGACATGAAAACAGCTCCACCCGGTTACCACGTGATCGTGCAGACGTGGCCACCTCACGGGCTTGTGTTTGTCTCAGGAACATGGGCGCGGTCCCGGCCGCCAGCGCTCTGGCCGCGCTGCTGTGCGTCAGTTGCGTCGTCCGCCCGTCGCGAGGCGCCACCTGCGGCTCGCCGACAGCTGACATGAAGCTGACCATCATCAGCCGGCGGAACCTCACGGGACACTGGGAGGCGAGCGTAAGTCTCCGTGGTGTCGACACTGGTGCGGTGGCCCTACACTTTGCGGGGTCCTGGGCCGTTTACGACCTTTTGACTGGGGCATAATATTTTGAAAAAGGGCCTGGAGGGTATGGAATGGCGCTCAGACCTTCGCCCGGAAAATACGGCAAATGAACTATTTCAATCAACATTTTAAGCAAATCTAGAACTTCAATTTTGATGAGGGTTTGGCTAATTTATTTTAAGAAATTTTGATAGTCCTTCATGATAAATGAACCTCCAGTTAGCTTCCGATCTGTGAAGTAGATATTGGCCAGTACTTTAAACTACTTACATGCTAATAACAATTTGATTTTCCTTTTCCCTTAATATCCATAGTTTTAACAGAATACTCTACAAAGAAGGAAAATAAAAATTAAATAGGTCGTAGATGGGCCCTGCTAGAGGGCTTGCCCGGCCTGGAGCCACCCCTCTTTAAAATACCCTTTAGTCTAAAGGATCTTTGAAAAGTACATCTTAAAGCATGTCAGCCATTTGTGTTGACCTCCCAAATTGTTGCAAGGATCCTTACATAATCGTCGATGCAACCTTTCGTGAAAGAACGATTCGTTTGGGTCCTTCCTTGCATTCTGGTGGGCTTTGAGGAGTTTGTGGCGCTATATCTTACTAAAAATGTAACGATACTTTGTCGCTTAGCCAGCCAACTGCTGTCTACACCCTTGAAGGGTGTGTGTCCCATTCCAGGTCATTATTTTATTTTTGCTGTTAAAAAAGTTAAACTTGTAGACTTTTTGAGTGGTCGAATTTCAACAAAAAAATATATAAATAGTACATACTCCTTTGAAACATTAGCTTGCAAATTTGAATTTTTTACCTTTATGTGTAGTATGGATATGAAGAACGAAATGAAATAAATAACTGATTTTTTTTTTTGGGGGGGGGGGGGGGGTGTATGGCCATGCTACTGCGTGCTTAAAAATCTTTCGGAAAAAAATTGATATTTATTTAGCTTTTTAAAATCATAAAAATTCTGATGATTTTAAAAGGCCAGGTAAGTAGTATATATTGGGGGCTCCGAGATCAGGCTCCAGGCGGTGGAGCCGGGAGCCGGTCCACCATCTTGGATTGTGAAGTCACGGCGACCATCTTGAATGGTTGTGACCTTGACCTTTGAACTTGACCATGACCCCGGCGGCCATTTTGGATCCGCCATCTTAGATCCGCCATTTTGGATGACGTCATTTTGTTTTCTCGAACATTCCGGCATTGTGTTTTCCGCCATTTTGAATGATGACGTCACCGTTGCAATTATCGTTACGGTCGCCATCTTTAACTTTTTTATTTATTATCCGATTTTAATGAAAAAAATTTAAAATTTATAAAAAAATTCACTTAATAAATTTTAATAATTTTTTTATAAAAAAATGTACTTTCACGACACGGAGTTCGGAGTCCTCTGTTCGAACCAGGTGAGGGCAAAAAAATAAAAATGGCGACCGATCCTTCCCCCGTGGTGGGTGCTGGCAGACTGACTCCCACCACTTTTTTCAAAGCATATATATCGCCAGTGAGCATGACGTCATGTCCGCCATCTTGAAAATCTGTAATTTTAATGCTAGAGATTCGGGAAAAAAATTAAAAATCATTAAAAAAATTAATCAACCGAATTAAATAATAAAAAATCCTTAAAACCACTGTTGCACTTTTCGTGACGGCCGCAATCTTGAAAATCCGTAATTTTAATGCTACAGATTCGAGAAAAATGCCAAAATTCATCAAAAAATGTACTTATTAGAATACTGATCGATTAGTTCGATTCCTGTCCTTGGTTCGAAACCACTAAGAGCAAAAAAATAAAAAAAACAACAGATCATTCCTCCACAGAAGCCACCTACAGACGAACCTACCACCACCATTAACAAGGTATATATCGTCAACTAGTATGACATCATGTCCGCCATCTTGTCTTCGTGTGCTGGAGACCACCATCTTGTTTACATCCACTAGAGTGTGCTGATGACATGTTAGTATAATTTTCTGGTCACCATACCTTTAACCTCGACTGTTGGCATTTACCTTTGACCTTGACCTTGAAATTTGACATTGACCTTGAAATTTAACCTTGAACTTTGACCTTGACCTTGTAATGTGACCTTGACCTTGGACTTGTACCTTGACCTTGAAATTTGACCTTAATCTTGAAATTTGACCTTGGCCTTGAAAGTTGACCTTGACCTTGAAATTTGACATTGACCTTGTACTTTTACCTTGACCTTAATATTTGACATTGACCTTGAACTTTGACCTTGAAATTTGACCTTGAAGACCATCATAGATCCGACATTTTGCATTCAGTACATGCTAGTGGTCATTGCCACCATCTTGTTTTCATCTGCTGGAGGACACCATACTGTGTGTGTGTACACATCTTACCATCATGCTAGTTTTATTCTAACCTGCTAGAGTGCAGTAATCATTTATTATTTTTGCTGTGACACCTCCCATCTTGAAATTTGGACGCCATCTTGAAATTTGGATGCCATCTTGAAATCATGTACATATTTAGCTAGAAATTCGGGAAAAATTCCAAAATTAATTAAATAAATCACTCATTAATTTACATATTGATTCGATCCGCTCCTGTCCTTGGTTAGATACTCTATCGATGCAATAATGTTTAATTTTATGTAAAAAATAATAATAATTTCAATAAACCATGTTCAACATTTTTAAAGAGACTTAAAATCCTCTACTACCATCATTCTATCAGACATCAAGACTGACATCTTGGAAAATTCGTAATAATTAACCTAGAAATTCAAGAAATAGTTCAAAATTCATTAAATAAATTTTCAAACAATAAACTGATTAATTAGGTCGACTAAGGTCCTTGGCACGATCCTGGACGAAGCTAAAAGAAATTTAATTTAAATACCAGAAAAGTGTAAGGTTCGAGAAATAAAACACCACAAAGTCATTTACAAACATAATATTTAATACACAATTTCTATCCTACTACAGGATCACTTGCGAAAGCCAGCAATCTTATAAACATTTAGCCCTGCATAGACGTGCAACGACTACTTCTTAGCTCCAAATGCTCCAAATGCTTCAAATCCTCCAAATTCTCCAACAGCTCCAAATTCTCCAACAGCTCCAAATTCTCCAACAGCTCCAAATGCTCCAAAGGCTCCAAAGGCTCCAACAGCTCCAAATTCTCCAACAGCTCCAACAGCTCCAAATGCTCCAACTGCCTTTTCTTTCAACAGCTCCAATGATATTGGGCTACAATGCTACGAGTCTAAGAGACTACGAGGCTACAAGGCTACGAGTCTAAAAAGGATCTAGCTGGTTACGAGTTATACATGGCTGCGAGACTGCATGACTAAAAGACCGCATGGCTACTAAACTACATGTCTATGAAGCTACAAGGATACAAGTCTACTCGGCTCCAAAAGCTCCAACAGCTCCAACACGCAATGTACGTAATGTACGCGCAATACATGCAATTTACACGCAATAAATGTAATGATTACACAGTACACACAGGAAACTAAATGAATAAATAGTACACACACAGGAACGAAATGAAGACATAGTACACAAACAGGAAAAAACGGAATGTACACACAGTACACACTGGAAACGGAACGTACACACAGTACACACAGTAAACGGAACGTATACACACAGTACACACAGGAAACGGAACGTACACACAGTACACACAGGAAACGGAACGTACACACAGGAAACGTAACGTACACACAGGAAACGGAACGTACACACAGTACACACAGGAAACGGAACGAACACACAGGAAACGGAATGATCACACATACAGTAGCGGAAACACAGGCTTAGTTGGAAATCAGAATACAAGAAATAAAAACATTAAATTTTTACTTTCAATATTTAATTTATTTCTCAACATTACACAAATACAAGTAAAAGAAGCCATTATTGTATGTAGCCAGCTTTCTCAGTTCTTTGAGTATGAAGGATATTTCTTTGATGCACGAATAGTTTCCTGCACAAAGCGAGCCATGTAGAAGTCTTAGCCGGTCAACCAATATGTTTGGATCTTTCCATGAAGTGTAATCAATCTCTTCTACCACAATCTTACTTGCTTGTTTATTATACATACTTTTAATATCACAATCGTCCCAGTGATCATAATAAGCATTATCAGATTTATTTATTATAACACGTCGTTTACATCGTTTCGGTCTCAGGACACCGCCACATTCTTCGATCTTGTCAGCTTTCGGTGCTTCATCACAGTCAATGCCTTTGTCAACAGCCTCAGAGTCACTGTAACAATCACTGTAGAAGACATCCTCTTCACCCAGATTACCGTATGAATTCGATATCGATGATGTCGAAGTGTCTTCATCGTCTTCTTGCTTCATTTTTAGGAGTCCATCATTTTTACAAAGAATGGAGGATCTACTGAATATAGGCTTGAATGTATTCTCACTTTTCACGGTGTTGATACTTCCATTAGTTTCAGTCTTCCCGAAGCCATCAGCATCCTTCAATTTATGTTCTTCGTCACAATCGGGTGAGCTAATACCATCACGCTCAGGACAAGGAAAATTATTGTCGTAATGCAGATCACTCTTCTTTAGTTTAGTGGATCCATCGATGACCTCTATGCCGTAAGTAGGCTTGGCTTTACATGTTCTATCATGTCTGTTTAAGCTGTCAATCCGTGTTAACAACCTGCTACACCGATTACAGCTTAACATTTTGCGTAGTGGGTTTTTAGCACAATCATTCCTCTCATGACGTCTAGCATTCCTTCTCATGACAAAATCCTTGCCACAGTATCTACAGCGGATTCCTTCCGATTCAGCTGCAGATAACAAACCATGATCCATGGTATCTTCTGTGACTAATGTTAGATACAAACTGACAGTTTTCCAATTGGAAATATTTTTTAAATATAAGTTTTTAAATATTTCATCAGCGAGAGTTAAGTTATCTAATGCAAAGCAAATTGATGCAAGTAGTTCTGCTTGTCAACAACAGATGTCGACACATTTTTGCTTGCAGGTAAATATTATTTATTTTATGTGGTATGCGGGATGCTCACTAATGATCGCAAAAGAAGGAAGGCTTCGCTAGACACCAAGGAGAAGGAAGTTCGTCCTTCGTGATAGTGTTTCTCTTCCGTCTTTAACAGATATTTTTGGACTGAGTAATGTTTTTTTTTTTTTTTTTGAAATCCACCTTATAAAAAAATGTTGTCAGTTCTGATTTAGTACCAGAAATTAACAATTTATTTGCATCACAGGATAAAATGACATAACTTATTAGGTAAAAAGTCCTTCATGCGGAGATAAATTTCTCATCTGTAACCAGAAGCACTCGGAGAAAACCATCAGATGTCTAGTCAGGAATAATGAGAAGCACTAAAAGAGAACCATCAAAATATTGTCAATAATAATCAGGAGCTCACGGAGATAACCACCATTATATTGACAAGAATAATCAGTAGCACACGTAGAAAACCATAAAAATATTGTCAAGAATAATCAGGAGCACACGGAGAAAACCACCATAACATTGACAAGAGTAATCGGAAACACACGGAGAAAACCGCAAAAAATACAAAAGATTCTGGCTTGTACTAGAACTCTAACTTTGCACAACAATGAGAAGTTCACAAGCTAGCAGAATCCGTTGTATTTTTTTTATTTTTTATTAATTTTTTCTTTAATTTCATGTCATTAAAGAAAACTTGAGGCGGCTTTCTCCGTGTGCTTCCGATTATTCTTGACAATATTATGGTGGTTTTCTCCGTGTGTTCCTGATTATTCTTGTCAAATATTATGGTGGTTTTCTCCGTGTGCTCCTGATTATTCTTGAAAATATTATGGTGGTTTTCTCCCTGTGCTCCACATTATACTTGGCAATATGTTGATGGTTTTCTCCGAGTGCTTCTGGTTACAAATGAGCAATTGATCTCTGCATGAAGGATTTTTTACTTAATGAGTCATGTCATTTTATTCAAGGTTACATTGAATTAGTGAATTTTTGCTACTTAATCAACACTTGCAGTATTTTTATCAGGTGGAATTAAAAAAATAAACAACCATTACTCAGTCAAATAATAATAAGCTCTGAGAAATCTGTGAAACACTAACTGAAAGAACAAACTTCCTTCTCCTTGGAGTCTAGCGAAGCCATCCTTCTTTTGTGATCGTTAGTGAACATCCCGCATCCCGCATAAAATAAATAAATGTTATTTACCTGCAAGCGACACGTGTCGTCATCTGTTGTTGAAAAGCCGAACTACTTACAAAAAGTACATTTGCATGAGATAACTTAACTCTCGCTGACGAAACATTTTAAAAATTATATTTAAGTAATGGATTAAATTTAAAACTCTTAGTTTGCATCTGCCATTAGTCGTAGAAGCAAACATGTACCCTGGTCCGATGTCTGTAGCTGTATCAAAACGCCATCACTGTAGATACTGTAGCAAGGTGTTTACCTTGAGAAAGAATGCTAAACGACATGAGAGAAGCGAGTGTACTTTGGGTCCTTGTCAAAAACCATTTCATTGCAGTCAGTGTCAGAAATCCTTTGGTAGAAGATATTACTTGGATAGACATTGCAAGACCTGTACAACTAAGATGAATAAAGATAACGAAGACTGGGCTACAACATCGCGGAAGAGGAATGAAGGCGAAAAAGCTAATGCTAAAAATACTGATCTAGATCATGATAATAATTTAAATTTTAAAACAAAAGAAGAAAGTTGCAACCACATTAGAAATGAAAAGATCTTTACACCAATATCTAGTCGTCTCCATGAAAATGTGAAAGATGGAGAACCACCTGAAGCTTACAAGGCCGAAGACTTTGATGAATCATCTGAAGCTAGCATGATTGAAGATTGTGGTGACACGTCTGAGGCTGGCATGATCGATGACTGTGCTGACACATCTAAGGCTGACATGATTGAGTACTGTACTGAAGCACCTAAAGCAGGAAAGATCGAAGACTGTGATGGCGGTCTGAGACCAAAACGATGGAAACGACGTAATAAAATAAATTATCCTGATCAAGTTTGTAATACTGACATGATTGAAGACTGTGGCGACACATCTGAAGCTGACATGATCGATGACTGTGCTGACACATCTAAGGCTGACATTATTGAGTACTGTGCTGAAGCACCAAAAGCATGCAAGATCGCAGACTGCGATGGTAGCTTGAGACCAAAACGATGGAAACGACATAATAAAATAAATTATCCTGATCAAGCTTGTGATAATCACTGGCTCGATGACGAAAGTGACCTTGTGTTTGGCGTTAAAACGAAAGACACCGGAGATAATGATATTTATTATAAACATGCAAGGAAGATAAACGTAGCAGAAGAGACTGATTATACCTCATGGGAAGATCCTAACATATTGGTTGACAGGCTAAGACTACTACATGGTTCGCTTTGTGCAGGAAACTATTCGAACATCGAAGAAATATCCTTCATACTCAAAGAACTGAGGGGAGTTGGCTACATACAATAATGGCTTAAATTAAATGTATGTGTATAAACTTAAAGAAAAAATAATAATTTTTTTCAAGATGGTATCTACCATTTCTCGAAATCTGATTTCAAACTAAAACATATAACTTAAAGGTGTAAAAAACGTCACCACTGCCAGTCAAAATGTATACTAATAAAGACATGGAAGTAATCATACCAAGTTTGATAAAAAAAAAAAAGTAATTGATATCAGTTGGAGTCAATGACTGATGGAGCTTAGGGCGCCTTTGGAGCTTTTGGAGCCTTTTGGAGAATTTGGAGCCTTTTGGAGCCTTTTGGAGCTTTTGGAGCTGATGGAGCATTTGGAGCCTTTTGGAGAATTTGGAGCTGTTGGAGTATTTGGAGCCTTTTGGAGCTGTTGGAGCATTTGGAGCGTTTGTAGCTGAAGACATTTTTATTTTTCTTGAGGATATCGGGTAGAACATAATCAATCAGCTTACTGATGAAGTAACAACGTACGGACCTTTAAATTATAACTTGTGGCTGGACTGTTTATATGGTAAATCGTATCCGTTCGAGGACTTAGAGAAGAAGTCCTCTCAAGACATCGACCGTTACAATTTTACAGTTCTGACGATGTGAAGCAATCTGTTAAACACGGTATCCAGAAACTCTGCCAAGAAGAGGAGGACTATGTTAGTTAAAGTTCTGGTTGGTCTCTGTCTAGTATAAAACATTTGGAGCTAAGAATTAGTCATTTCGCGCCTATGCAGGGCTAAATGTTTATAAGATTGCTGGCTTTCGCAAGTGATCCAGTAGTAGATTAGAAATTATGTGATACATATTTTGTTTGTAAAAGAACTTGCGGTGTTTTATTTCTCGAACCTTACACTATTATGTTCAATTGATGTTATATTTAATTTTTTTTATCATCCAGAATCGTACCAAGGACCTAAGTCGATCTAATTACTCATTTTATTAGTTGTAAATTTATTTGATGAATTTTGAACTTTTTCCCGAGTTATAGCTAAATAATTACGAATTTCCAATATGGCAGACATGATAGCTTATAGGATGATGGTAGTAGATGATTTAAAGTCTCTTTAAGAATGTTGAACATGATTTATTGAAATTAATATTTTTTACATAAAATTAAACATTATTGCCTCGATCAAGTATCGAACCAAGGACAGGAACTGACCGGATCAATATGTAAATTAACGAGTGATTTATTTAATGAATTTTGGAATTTTTCCCGAATTTGTAGCTAAATAATTACACGATTCCAAGACGGCTGCCGTAACGAAACATGCAACAGTAATAGTATCCAATATTGCGGTCATAACGTAAAGTGTAACGATGACATCGTACTCAACCAAGATGGCGGGCATAACTAAACATGCAACAATTATATAATCCAAGATGGCGACCATAACGATACGTGCAACAGTGGTTTTAAGTAATATTTTATTAAATTTTTATTATTAAATTCGATTGATTAATTTTTTTTATGATTTTTAAAATTTTTCCCGTTTTTCTAACATAAAAATTAAGGATTTTCAAGATGGCGGACATGACGTCATACTACCTGATGATATATGTGCATGGTTAAAAGTGGTGGGGTCAGTCTGCCGGTGGCTTCCTTGGAAGAAGGTACTGTCGCCATTTTTATTTTTTTTGCCCTCGCTGGGTTTGAACCGAGGACTTCGAGCTCCATGTCGTAAGTGTATGTTTTTTTAATATTTTTTATTAAAATTTTATTAATTGGATATTTTATAAATTTTAAAAAATTTTCATTAAAATCGAATAATAAATAAAAAAGTTAAAGATGGCAGACGTAACGGAAATTGCAACGGTGACGTCATAATTCAAAATGGCGGAAAACAAAATGCCTAAATGTTCGAGAAAACAAAATAACGTCATCCAAAATGGCGGATCCAAGTTGGCTGTCATGACATACTAATTTTCAAGGTCATGACCTCGGTGGCTTAAAGCGGCTAGCTCTTAGGAGTTTTAAGCCGCTTTTAGGATTTTGAGTTCTTTCTAAGACAAGACGACTTTTGAGGTTTTTCGAAATCCAATTTTTCTCTCGCAACGGGAATTTTTCCCTCGAAAACGGGAAATTTTTTCTCAAAACGGGAATTTTTGAGTCATGAGTCATTTTTGAGGAATTTTGAGGAATTTTTGAGTCCAAGATGGCCGCCGCGCCGTGACGTCACAATCCAATATGGCGGTCGGTACCTCGGAACCTCACCTTGGACCCTGGCTTATGGTAAATGAATAATTATTATGTTAAATTCGTGATAAATCTAAAGATAAATCGAACCTCTAGCAGCCAAGTTTTTTGAGATGCCATTTGTAAAATTAAATTGTTGATGTCATTTGTTCTAATGTCGCAACCAGTATTGTGTTTTAACACTTTCCTAGCCGGAGCATAAAGTAAAACAGACCAACTGACGTAACTGCTGGCATTCCTAAAAGGGGTTACACTTGCAAAATAATTTATGTATTTTCCTTGCTTCCTCTATTACTATTTAGTTTTTATTTTTTGTAAATGTGTATGTCAGTTAAGAGTGAGATTTCGGTGAGCATGCCACATTTCGGCCCGGATTTTTCAGCGTGAGCTCTGCACGAGCATAATCTAATTTCCTTGCGTACAGCATCCAACCCGTTCCTCAAACAGGCCGAGTGTTGACTACCGAGAGCTCCAAGGAACAGCAACTCGCTTGTGCAATCGCTAGTCGAGTGGCATCTCGGCTAAGGCCAAGCTCGTGATGATGGCGTGCCCGATGTGTCGGTGAGCAAAACGTAGTTAATCGCCCTTGAAGATGGATGCACCATGGCGTGCCGAAACGTTGGTGCACCATCGCGTTCATGGAAACGTGCCTCTACCCATAAACCATGCTGTGTTAGTGGCTCTGGCCCAGAATAACTACGATTTAGAAATATATTTGCATTTGCAACTACCTCACTTCCAGCATAAAAAAAGAGGAGTGTTAACTATACCGAAGCAATTGCTAAATTAAAAAAGACTATGTTGCAAGATAAGTTAGAATTAAGGTAAAATTTCTTTCCACTCAAAAGCAAACTCATCAAACCACAGAAGAAAAATGGCACCAGGATATTTAAATTATTTATAAAATTAATAAACTCCATTAAACTTCCGTTTATTACTCAACACAAAATAATTTACTATAGCAAAGGGTGTTCTTACATTATTCCAATAGAAGCTGTAGTACAAGTATACGCCTCTGACTGATTCAGCATACATTCCCACATAATACAATCACAGCCACTTACTGACTAAACTAAAAGTAGTATTTTTTTGTTCCTCCTGCGCCAGGCGCCAGGCGGTGGTGCCGTGGTGCCGACCGCCATCTTGGATTGTGACGTCACGGCGGCCATCTTTGATGATCGTGACCTTGACCTTTGACCTAAACCCCGGCGGCCATTTTTTATCCGCCATCTTGGATCCACCATCTTGGATGACGTCATTTTGGTTTCTCGAACATCCAGCATTTTGTTTTCCGCCATTTTGAATTATGGCACCATCGTTGCAATTTGCGTTACAGCCGTCATTTTTAAAATCTTTATTTATTATCCGATTTTAATAAAAATAAAATAAAATTTATAAAAAAATTTAAGTAATAAAATTTTAATAAAAAATATTTTAAAAACATACATTTACGACATGGAGCTTGGAGTCCTCGTTTCGAACCCGGCGAGGGCAAAAAAAATGGCGACCGATCCTTCCCCCATGGAAGTCACCAGCAGACTGACCCCCACCACTTTTTTCATAGCATATATCGTCCACCCTCTCCCCCTCCCCTCACCACTCCTTGCTTTATTTTTTATATATTATTTTATATTTTTTTATAGTAATAACCCCCCACTACTACTGTTGTTGTTCTCCCACCCTTTCAATGTTCACCCCTCCCTCCCTCTCTTTACCGTCATTCCCACCCCTAACCCCTCACCACTATTTTTTTAGGGTATAAATACTGGTTGCTGGACCCTTTAGTTACCTGCAGTTCCTGGCGCGCACCAGTCGTCTACTGAGTTTGTTGTATGCCTGCTGTGCGAGCGGAGCCAAGATACTTTCGGCAATCGTGGCGTACGGTAAAGTTCGTATCTTAGGAGGTCTGGACAAGGAGACAGAGTTACCTTATCTACCAAAGAAGTTCATTCTCGTGTATGCTCCACACTAAATACGATTTGTTTACAAATACTTGCCGGTGTACCTACAGCAAGATCCAGACATCCAAGACTGTCTACCATGCACCGAGTGCGACAGGGGTATGTCGTCCGTGCCCGACACGCCTCACATGAGGTCATGGTGCAGGAAGCACCGAGCAGCTAGAAGCTCCTGAGTGCCAGGGGGTCACACACAGCTGCGAGCATCCAGACGTCCCGGCCTCCGTCAAGGCCAGCCTCGCAGCCTTGCAGTGTCAGCTCTCTGGCCTCGCAACGCCATCCTTGCAGAGCCAGCATCATAGTCACGTCACTCCAGCCTCGTCGTATGTGTAACTGTGAGTACTGACAATATGACACTCCTTGTTTGTCAACGTCCAGTGTTTTAAGTCCCAAAAGGGGCCCGTAGTGAAGCAACTGTCCGTGACGTCCGTCATCGGAGGTGACGAAGTCAAGACTAGCGTATACATTTTTAAACCGCCGAGCCGTGTGACTGGACTGAACTAGACAGAAAGTCACAAAGCGAGAATCGTAAACTGACATATGAAGTGAACGGACTCTCGTGGAATGATGGTGATTTAGACTATGACCAAGTGAACTTTGTGCTGTGTGATCTCATCGAGCCTGAAGACGACGTAGTCTACGTCCTCGGAGGCCAACAGAAACATATTGTGAGCGAACTGTGCAGCGCCAAAGTCATTGATTTACGTAAACAAGTAAACTGTCCTTCTTTCAACACACTGTTAAAGATGTACAGAAACCAAATTGAAAAGTGTGATAAATTTTATAATGGTTTCCACTGTGCACATTGGAATAGTCAGTTACTGAGGCTGTGGCTCTATGAGCATCCTTATTACTACAGTGATGATTAATTAGATTTCTTATAATTGAAAATATTGATTCCTTTGTAAATGTTCGATGTGTGTAGAATGATGAATTTATTTTGTAAATAAAAAATGTATACCATTGTATTTGTTTGTTATTTTTTCCACCTTAATTTCATTGCAGTTTTTTTTGTGATGTAAAGTCTATTAATTCTACTCTTTCAAAAGAAAAAAAGTGTATGCATAAAAAAAATATAATAATCATTTTACTTTTTTCAGCAATGTAATTTCAAGTATACATTATAAAAAAAAATTCTCAACAAGAAAAAATAAATTAGCAAATAAAAAAATAACAAGGGTATTAGTATTATAGAAATGAAACTCAAAGTTCAAAAATTTTACAGATAAATTTTTTCGTTAGTACATACATTTAATATTTTTTTATTTTTCATGTGTGAGTGTGTAGATTCGCAGGTCTCTCTTCCTCTCTCTCTCTCTTTCTCTCTCTCTCTCTCTTTCTCTCTCTCTCTCAGCAGGCCACGCTCGTCCCGCCGTCTCTCCATCTCTCCATCTCACCGGCTCTCTCCTACTCCTCACACTGAATCTCTCCATCTCAGCAACTGCTCACCTGCTAAATACTTAAACAACATGTTAGACACTTAAACAAAAAGCTTGCATCGCAGCTCTCTGAGGTTGGAACGGGCTGGAGACCGACACCGCTAAACAGACTAGTCACGCATGTAGACAAAGTACTTATGAACAACGTCTTTTATTTAGAAGTAGCCCGGTGGTTGTAGGCGAACGTAGGTTGATTCGTGGAGCTGCTGCTGCTGCTGCTGCTGATGATGATGATGGGGGTGCTGGACGAGGCTCGACGTCGGTCGTGGGTGCGGGACTAGATGTGAGGTCGACGGTCGGTGTGGGCGCTGCGCGAGGCCTGCCGCCGTTAAGGCCTAATATTACGAGTCGTAACAGCTGTCTCGTGGCCAAGTCTTCGTTGGCATCTTGACCTGATGACGTTGTGAAAAATCGGCTGCTTGACGCGGGAATCGAACACGACCGGTTGTGCGAATCGATCAAGTCCGACTGTGCGCACAAAGTCAAAGTCCGACTATATGCATCTACTGAGCTGATGCAGGTATAGGTAATGATTTCGCTCGGTGTGGTAAAGGCAGGTAACTGAAGGCTTCTCGGGTCCAGCAACCAGTATTTATACCCTAAAAAAATTAGGGGTGAGGGGGATAGGAGTGGGAATGACGGTAAAGAGGGGGAGGGAGGGGGAAAACAACAGGAGTAGTCTTACGATAAAAAATAAAATAATACTATTGTTTTAAGAAAAAAGCGAGGAGGGGTGAGGGGAGGGAGAGAGGGTGGATGATATATGCTATGAAAAAAGTGGTGGGGGTCAGTCTGCTGGTGGCCTCCATGGGAGAAGGATCGGTCGCCATTTTTTTTGCCCTCACTGGGTTCATACCGAGGACTCCGAGCTCCATGTCGTAAATGTATGTTTTTTTTTAAATATTTTTTTATTAAAATTGTATTAATTAATTTTTTATAAATTTTAATTTTTTTCCATTAAAATTGGATCATAAATAAAGAGTTCAAAGATCGCGGCCGTAATGGAATTTGCAACGATGACGTCATAATCCAAAATGGCGGAAAACAAAATGCCGTAATGTTCGAGAAAACAAAATGACGTCATCCAAGAAGGCGGATCCAAGATGGCGGATCCAAAATGGCCGCCGGGGTAAAGGTCAAGGTCACGATCATCCAAGATGGCTGCCGTGACGTCAAAATCCAATATGGCGGTCGGCACCACGGCACCACCGCCTGGCGCCTGGCGCAGGAGGAACCAAAACATACTACTACTAAATTATGAAAAATATATTTTGAAAGCAGCCTTGCCTCACAAATAAACGTTAATACAAGCCACAACTCAAATACATTTGGATTTAGTTACCAATTACATTATCTAATTAATGATTAGGTTGACAAGCCATTACAATACCAATACAGTTGCACATGTATATAACTCTTGACTACACATAAGTATATGTATAGGGTTCACATGTGTAAATGACGTACTTATTAAAAAATATTGATCTCAACACTCAGTACAAATAATTACTAGTGAAAAATTAACATTTGCTCTAAATCACACTGACAACCTCAAACAATTATCACAGAGTTTTCATCTACCCGCTTTAAAAAGGTCTTAATTCCATATCAAAAATGTTCAACCAAAATACTGTAACATCAAGCTGCACAAATTTCCACACACCAGCTCTTTAAGTAGAACAGGTTACTATTTAATTAATTATGTGCAATAATGAGAAGCAGTACGCTATATATACAGGCTGAGTCTGAATTCGACCGACGAACTTCGGCTGCAGATTCATCACGACAAACTAAGTTGAAAACATATACGACATGTGATCTAAATTGCTTCCCAAGACTTGTATAGGCCTACGCCTCTGAATTTGCAGCTGATCCGGTTGTTGGTTGAAAATAATAAAGAAACTATGAATGATGAAATACCAAGCATCTGCATAATTATGATTGAACCAAGTTCTACAAACAGTGTGAATCTTGCTGAAGTAAAATTATTAAATGGAAATAATTTAGGGTAACTCCCTTATTTCCCATATTTTTGGTGGCGCAGATGAATAAAGTTGTTTTTAAGGGCTGATGATTAATCTACGTGTCAAAAGTAAAACAAAAAAGAGGACGCCTTGTTGAACTAACCTATACTCCGCCGTTTTCGCAAGAAACTAAAATAAAATTTGGAACAAAACACTTCATCGCTTCACAGTACAACACACAAAACTAAGCTTTAAACAGGTGCCTAAAATCAGGGGCACTGATTAAGTGATGTACACGCAAACGAAGGTATTTCTAAGAATACATTGAAAAAATAATTGAACTTAAACAACTTCAGGCGTAACTTAAAGCACATGAACGTGAATGCTAAACAAACCATTCGTGTCAACAAACACCACAACAGAAAAATGTAGTCGCACGTTTATTTGTGAAGTCAAATTTTGTCATAGAACATAACTTGTTAATTCAAATTTCCTCGTTAATGTCACGCCTGTAACTTTGCAGGTTTACTGTTACGGACATGTTTTGATTAATAAAAATTTGCTTGTTTAGGCATTCCCTGCCACACTTTAAATTTATACCTCGTTCTGTATAGTCCGCTATAATATAGCTATGCCTCACAACCAAGCGAGCTGAAGTCACCATTCATAAATTTGACATAAACGTGAAAAAAAACCTAAATCTTATTCTTTTACAGTTTTGGCATAAAATACGTAACCATATTTCAATATATCCAAGGATAAAAACATTTAGTCTACAAACAGTTTTATAATAAACTTATTGTTTTTATTTTATAATGTATTCTTTAATTTTAAATGTGGCACTCAGCAGAACAACTTAATATTGAACTACTACAACACTATCAAAACAATAATAATTACATGTAAGAAATTTTTTTCTCTGTACCATTAATTTAATAAACACATATTTAGTAGAAAAATAGCATAATACATAAAACTACAATATTGAAAATTGGTTCTCAAGATTTTGTTAAAAAACTTGAAATAAAATTATAAAATTTGTATTTACTTTATGTTTAAATTTTAAGTATTATATCAATTTTAGATATAGATATCAAACACTGACTTTAAAAATGAAATTACAATAAGATGTAAGTAACCATTAACTGCCATTGACAATGGATATAGTATTTTTTACCTTATAAATTTTTTTTATAAAAAAAAATTTTATGTTGCAGTTAAGTCTTCAGCATGGTACATCTGACGAGAAAGATTTTGAAGACAAGTCCACAGGGCCATTTGAACTAGATCTGAAGCACGAAACTGCTATGTGTGGTGGAAAACAGGTCATTAGAATAGGAGCCACCGTCACTGGTAAGTTGATTTAGTGTAATGAAAAAATATATACAAATTTATCTTGCTTTCATAGCATCCATTGCAATTATTTCATTCTCCAAGTTATTCATACAGCTTGAATACAATGCTCCTCTGTTACAGACTGTTTTGTTGGTTATTTTCGCTCAATTTAATACTGTTCTAAGAATAACATGCACATGTGAAAAATAATTCTTGACAACGCATGGTATAAAAGTAATCAAAACAATAATAATATGTAAGAATTATTTCTCTGTACAATTACTTTAATAAACACTGTTTTATTGTAAAAATAGTACAATAAATTAAACTACAGCAGTGAAAATTGATTCTTGTAAAAGAAAATAAAGAAACAAGATAATACAATTTTGATTTATCTTCTGTTTAAAATTTTAAGTATTATTATAAATTTTACATATAGATATCAAACACCGGCTTAAAAAATACAATTACGGTAGATGTAAGTAACCATCATCTACCGGTGACATTGCATAGTATTTTTTTTACTCACTTACAAAAAATTACTATAATTTTTTTTTTATAAAGGTTACGCAACACATAATAACACGTGCAGAGTTGCGATTGCTTCGCTGGTTCATTTCACTTCAGGATAGACTCAACTTGCCTATACGTATGTAACCACTTCTCGGCCTCTGTTATGAGACAACGTTCATTAAATGAAGTTCCTGACGTTCCGGAATGTTTTGTTGCAGCCATCATCATGATTATGGGCGAGTGACAACAGTAACTGTAGTGGTTGTTACTCGCTCTTGCAGATGGCTGCAACAAGACATGCCAAAATGTCGGGCACATCTTTTTTTTTTTTCATGGGCCAAATAGTTATGTGACTGCCCTCGAAAGACTACGATCTAGATGTGCCTATGAATACTGGTCGATAACAAGGTCACTTCCTTTGGCGGGTTACGCGTTGTTGGGTAACCACTTCTCCATGTTTGTAACTGGCTCAGGGGCATCAAGACACGTCAAAATCACTGTAGTTCTGGAGAGTACGCAGCATTTCATTTCGTGAAGAAAATGAAGGGGGGGGGGGGGAGGGTTATAGAATCACTTTGTCCTCTGTTAGCTTGAATATAATTTGTATTTAGTGTTGGGAATGCTATAGTAAATAATCAAAGTGGAGCAGATGTATATGTTAACCAAATGTACTTTGCTGCCCAATGAATACCTCCCGTCCTGAAAAAAGTGGTCCTGGCCGCGGCCTACCTGGTGAATTAATGCTGGACTGCATTTTTTCCCCTATCCTAACAAAAACTAAATGTATTTGTTTGGGAGGGGTCTGGGTTAGGGAAGTAAGGAAGTGCGTCCCAAGCCGAAGCCTATGCACCTAATCATGCTGGGTTTCAGCCATGCAGAAAGGATAGCATCGTGTGCTTTGTTCGGGGATTGGCCAGACATGGCAGCAATTGATGCCATGGGTAACTGCCTCATCTTAAATCTAGACCACAACTAGTAAAGTTGGGTCCAGGTAAAACCTGCACAAACACAGGAACAACCGAGGGGGCGTCGAGTGCGCCCTGGCGGCTGCAAAAATATATAAAAAAAAAAAATCACTTCACCTCGCTCATCACCCTCCAAACACCACACCTAAATCACACCTTAGGTACTCAACTCACTTGCTTTCACTCCCCTCAACACAGACAATATACAAACACACAACTAGAGGTAGTGGGCAGCTTTCCGCGGCCTGGAACTCTTTGCGAGTCTCCTCGCTTGACGCAACATGGCAGTCAGGCGGAGGGGCTCGCTATAGCGATGATGATCTCCCTGTAAGACGGCCATAACCCGGTCGCCTGGGGTTGCGTCATTACGCAATGAATCTGAGCAAACCAGATGGACTGTCTGCAGTGCCGCCCAGGCGAGCTGGCCCCGGATACGAGCTGTTCCCCGGGCTGGGGTACTACAAGTTCCACCCGGAGACGCAGGTGTGGGACGACGCCCGGAGGACCTGCGACCAGGAAGGCGCCCACCTCGCCGTCGTCAACTCCGAGGAGGAGTCCAAGGTCCTGCAGCAGCTGTTCGGGCGCCACCCGCAGATCAAAGACGCCAAGTACAACGACTTCGCCTTCGTCGGATTCCACGATCGCTACACTGAAGGAAGCTTCGTCACAATATTCGGTGAGCAACAAGCAGAGCTGGAGTCAGCCGAGGTTCTCTCTGACTGCAAATTAATTAATTTTAAAAATAATAAATTTGACCCTAAAGTTTAGGTTACAAATTATCCAAGACCAAATATTAAGAAAACAGATTTAATAAACAAAACAAAACGATGAAGATAGAAACGAATTGAACTACAATAAAAATTGTGTATTCCCTTTAAAATATTTTTAAAAAACTTTAAAAAAAATACAGTGAGCTGAAACTGTTAAAAATTGATAAGCCAAACACTACCTACCAAAATCTTAGCACTAACTATACTTTAATATAGTGAATATTAGAGTTAATAAATAATTAATGTAGAGGTTATATACGACTTGCCATCCAGTGCAAAATAGCATAAATATACTGCACTCTAAACAAGCCTCTTAATTGCTTTATACTAAAAAATAATTATTACAGTCCTCTACAAACATTTTTACGAGCTGGTAATTGCAAACACGTTATTAGTATAGTTTGGTTCCTCCGGACACAAGGGTTGAGGGTGAGGTGCGAGGTGCCGACCGAGCTCTGAGGTCACGTCCATCTCTGAAGTCACGGTGGCCATCTTGGATCACCTTGACCTTTGACCTTGACCTTGTCTGCCATATTGAATCCGTCATCTTTAAATCAAGCGCCCCACTCACTCATGATGAAATTTTCGTCACGGCCGCCATAATGATTTTTTTCTGTTCCGCTGGAGGCCGCCATCTTGGATACCGCCGACTTTGTTTCTGCTGTTTGTTCCTAGAGAGCGCCAGCGTCACCCTGTCTCATCACATTAGGTCGATGTTCCATTACCTACCAGAGATATTATGATCCTTATCGACATATTAAATTTAATTTTCTATGCAAAATACATTGGAAGTGCTGTGATTCGAACCATTGCCGCTCTGATTTTTATGTAGAAAAACATACGCCTTTAACCGCACGAGACAGTTACCAGACTGAGAATTAAATAAGGTTTATATAAAAATAACATGCATATTCGGAAATGTATTTTTTTAAAAATTTGAAGTAATAATAGCATCACCTGTTTGAGACAGAACCGCCATCTTGTGTTAAGATGTAACTGTTGCAATTATCGTTACGGCCGCCATCTTGAAAGTCCGTAATTTTAATGCTAGAAATTCCAAAAAAAAATTCCAAAAAATATTTTTAAAATTGCCTACTTCAAATGTTTAGTTACAAAACGAATTCGGTCCTCGGTTCGATTTCCGGCGAGAGTAAACCAGTAATTTATTAATATACCGTGTAAACTCTTTATAACGTCACTCGATTTAACGACAAACTCTTAAAACGTTGACATTGCTTGACTTTGGTTGGTTTACCTTGTTTTCTATACAATAATACACCCATT
Source organism: Bacillus rossius redtenbacheri (assembly GCF_032445375.1). NCBI lineage: Eukaryota > Metazoa > Arthropoda > Insecta > Phasmatodea > Bacillidae > Bacillus > Bacillus rossius. Next base: position 114,924,071 of record NC_086330.1, on the reverse strand, counting down.
ATAGAATTATTATAGAATAGTAAAATTATATATTTTATTTCTCTCCATTTAACGACCACAACGCCGAAAAATGCTCAGTCCGTTAAGTGTCGTTATATAGAGTTTACACTGTATTTAAAAACTTCTCAATAAAAAAAGTAATAAAAACGTCTTACACCACACCCGCCATTTTGAATTATGTCACCACTGCATCAATTATCGTTACGGACGCCATCTTGAAAATATTTATTTACTATCCGATTTTAATGAAAAAAGTTCAAAATTCGCCAAAAAATAACTTATTAATTTACTGACTGATTAGACCGATTCCCATCCTTGATTCGAAACCGGTAAGAGCAAAAAATTAAAAAAAAAAAAAGACAGATTCTTCCTCCACAGAAGCCACCTGCAGACTGACATACCACCACCAATAAAAAGGTACTATATATCGTCAGCTGATATGAAGTCATGTCCACCATCTTGTCTTCGTCCGCTGGAGGCCACCATCTTGTTTTCGTCTGCTAGAGTGTGATGATGCCATGTTAGTGTAATTTTCTGTTCACTATACCTTTGACCTGGACTGTTGGCATTGAACTTTGACCGTGACCTTGAGCTTTGAAATTTGACCTTGAACTTTGACCTTTACCTTGATATTTTACCATGATTTTGAACGTTGACCTTGATCTTGACGACCATCATGGATCCGTCATTTTGTGTTCAGTACACGCTACCAGGAGGTACCACCTGCTAGAGGACATTGCCACCATCTTGTTTTCGTCTGCCGGAGGACACCATCTTGTGCGTGTACTCGTCTTATAGAGTGCATTACCATCATGCTAGTTTTATTGTAACCCACTAGAGTGCAGTAATCATTTATTATAACTGAGGTGCCCACCTTCTTGAAATTTGGGTGCCATCTTGGAATTGTGTAATTATTTAGCTAGAGATTCGGGGGAAAAATCCTAAATTCATCAAAAAATTCACTCATTAAAGTAATGATTGATTATAAACTTGGTTCTATCCCTGGACGATATAAAATTAATTTAATATGACATCAATTTAGCATAATAGTGAAAGGTTTGATAAATAAAACACCGCAATTTCTTTTACAAATGTAATATGTATTACTTAATTTCTATTCTACTATAGGATCACCCTGCGAAGGTTAGCAATCTTATTAACATTTAGGTCTACATACCCGTGAAATGACTAATTCTTTGCTCCAATCGGTTTATACTATAGAGCATCCCACTCTTAGATTGCAGTGTGGAAGTAAATGGGCGCATTCTCTCTCTCTCTAACACACGCCGATTGCCGTTAGCGCTGTCCTTGTTTCTTCGTGCGTTGTTGCCAAATATCAAACGAAATTAAAATTTTAATTTTTGGACCAAGCTTTTTTTCATATTGTATAGCATCGAAATACGCATCAGTCAATGCTTATTTTGAATACTTAACAATATTTTAAGTGTCCGAAAAAATTAAAAAACATAACTTATTCACTGCAAACTGTTTTGAAGTATTCCGAGATGTTTCACATCATAAAAAAATAACCTACATGTGTATTTCATTCAGATTTTTTTTATTAATAAATTAATGCCTTAGGACGCCACCGAACAAATGTTAAGACAAAAACTATACAGGTTTCACTTAAATTTTTTTTTTAATATATTGAAATGCATTTTCTCACAAACTGACACATCAAAAAGTTGACCAGCGGAAAACCTTTTTTCTATTAAAGATAGATAGGGGACGAAAGCGTGAAAAATGTTCACAATGAATTGAATCAGTTTTTAAAAGCAGCTCCATCTCAATTTCTTCTACAGTTTCCGTGGAAATAGCTGTTAAAGATGTGTCTTATCAGTACAAGAGCGCGCTGCAATAGAGGTTTCTCTCACAAGCTGCCGTCGTAAGAGGAAACAGGGTCGTGTGTTTAGATAAGTGGGGTTCTGTCCTGCAAGCAATTTCAAATACATGGCTTCCTTAGTCAACCATGTATTTCCTTAGACACGCATTTCTGAAAACCAGCCTGCCAGTTAGTATCGCGTCTCGCGACGAAGCAACGCATTGTGTCCTGTGACTCGTTACAGTTATTTTTTCGACAAACAAATTATATATTAACATACGTGATTTTATTTTCAACATTTATTTTTATTACGTACATATAAAATATGGACGTTAGAACACCGAAAAGAAATTATATCGGTATGCTACGCGGGAGGGAGCGCAAGATTGTGTTGAATGTATTTGAGTATTTTTAAAAAAATATGAGTGTGTGCAATTCAATTAAGGAAGCTTACCATTCTTCTGGTCAGCTCTGTGCTACTCTTATGGAAGGGGTATCAACATTGGTCAGCGGTAGCGATAGTGATTAAAAGGTAGGTATGTGATGTTATTAATTTCTTAATCAAGTTAACGTTACATTTATCGTATAAATTCCTATGAATGAAATGTGTGTGAACAGATTCTTGTTGTAAGTTAAAGTTAAAAAAAATTCCTTATCGGTACAGCCTAAAGGCGCAGGAAGATTTTGATGATTATATTTCTTTTCATTGGAACAAAAAGGGATTTTTATATCCTTAAACCCATATTTTTTTCCTTCCCCTTGCAGTAATGGTTGTTACAAAATATATTTTAATCGAATATTGAACATAATATGTAAAATGTATCAAATAAATACGAAGGAATTTAATAGCGATGATGGTACAAAATTTTGAATTATTTTTCTATCCTTATCAACACCAAGCATCTTATCAAACATTGTTTTTGACAAAGTTTTGGAAAATAATTATGATATTTACAAACAATTTAAACAGATTTGATAAGGTGTCTACTAAGGCAGTTACGTTTTTTTTGTCCGGTGAAAATATTTTTCGAACCCATGCAGTTATGGCTGGTCGTATCAAAAATTTATTTAGAAAACATTTTTTGGCATTAGGTTACTCCGAGTTATCATACATTAAAACGGATGCGATATTATTCATATTATGGGAGTTGTTGCAATTTTTCTGTTTTTCAAAAAATCTTCCCCATTTCGACCCAATTGTTCGGATTTTTCCCATAACTACTCGACCGAAAATTTCCACTGCCGTATTTTATTTATCATTTTGTACATGACTTGTCCAAAAATACGGCATTTATCGGGCCCATGAAAATGTGATTTTATATATATATATATATATATATATATATATATATATATATATATATGGGATTTTTAGAACATAAAAGAAAACTATAAGAAATTTTCGCCTACAATAGGTAGTTTTTATTTGAAATTTACATAAAAGTGGCATTATTACAAATTAAATTTATATGTGTAATAGTATAAAATATTATAAATTACGATATGATTTCTTAAAATGCTTCTTGTTCGATCCGAATTCAAAGACACACATCTCCTGAAATTCGTAATGTGTTAGAGATTTGGCAACAGCGCGCGCCATAAGCCGTGTACTGCAATCTAAGAGTGGGACGGGCTATAGTCAGAGACCAGCCAGAACCTTTACTGACATAGTCCTCCTCTTCTTGACAGAGTTTCTGGACACCACGTTTAACAGTCTGCTTCACGTCGTCAGAACTGTAAATTACTGCAGCCGATGTCTTGAATGCACACTTCTTCACTTGGTCATCGAACATATATGACTTTCCATATATAGAGTCCAGCCACATGTTATACTTTAAAGGAACGTTTGTTGCTTTATCATCAGTAAGCTGATTTATAATATTCTGCCTGATACCGCCAAGGAAAATAAAAATGTATTTGGCTCCAAATGCTCCAACAGCTCCAAAGCTCCAAAGTTCCAAAAGCTATAAAGCTCCAAAGCTCCAACAGCTCCAAAGCTCCAACAGCTCCAAAGCTCCAACAGCTCCAAAGCTCCAACAGCTCCAAAGCTCCAACAGCTCCAAAGCACCATCAGCTCCAACAGCTCCAACGCTCCAAAGTTCCATCAGCTACAAAGCTCTAACAGCTCCAAAGCTCCAACAGCTCCAAAGCTCCAACAGCTTAAACCTCCAACAGCTCCAAAGCTCCAACAGCTCCAAAGCTCCAAAAGCTCTAACAGCTCCAAAGCTCCAAATCTCCTACAGCTCCAACGCTCCAAAGCTCCATCAGCTCCAAAGCTCCAACAGCTCCTAAGTTCCAAAGTTACAATAGTCATTGGCTCCATCAGTCTATGACTCCAACAGTCTTTTGACTCCAAAGCTACAATTGCTACAAAAGCTCCAAAGTTCTAATTGTTCCAAGTGCTCCAAAAGCACTAATTCGCGCCATCAGGTCCATATACATTTGGCTCCAATGCTCCAATTTCCCATCAGCGTCAAGTGCTCCAAGAGCTCCATCAGCTCCATTTGCTCCAACACGAAATTTTTACGCAATATACACGGAAAGAACGTACATTGCACACAGTACACACAGTAAAAGGAACGAACACGCAATCTTCACACAATTGACGCGGAATACGCGCATTGTACACGCAATGTACGCAATGACCACACAACGTTCACGTAGTTCAAGAATTCAATGAAAAGGAAGAACATTTGGAAGAACAACCACAATCGGAAGCACATTCAACAAAAAGGAAGCACATCTAACGAAAAGGACACACATTTTCACGAACATTCAACTCAGTAGGTTGCGTTCGTTAATTTTACGTTAGGATACAATGCCTCCAACAGTCTTTTGCTCCAACTGTCTTTGACTTCAACAATCCATGACGTCAAAAGTATTTGACTCCAAATAGTCTTAGGCCTAGCGCTATTTGACTACAAGACTAGGAGGCTACGAAGATACTAGACTACGGGACTTCATGTCTACATGAGTACTTGACTACAAAACTACAAGTCTACAAGGCTCCAATTGCTGCATCTGTCTTCGGCGGAATTTTCTCTTTGGCTACAACTGCTCCAGCAGCATTATGTTATAAGATTACAAGGCTACTTGGTTACGTAGCTACAAGTCTACGAGGCTCCAAGGCATCATGACTACGTGACTACGAGCCATGAGGTTACGAGACTACGCGATTGCGAGTCTACAAGGTTACGAGACTGCGAGGCTACAGGACTACGAAGCTTCCAGGACACGAGGCTACGTGACTACGAGACTACGTAGCTCTAACTGACTACAATAGCACCATTCAGTGGTGAGAGTTAATTTATCTCATGCAAAATAACCTGTTTAAAGTAGTGTCGATTCTTGTCAACAGATGACATCACTTGCTGTATAGGTAAATATTATTTAGTTATTTTATGTGGGATGCAGGATGCTGACTAACGATCGCAAAAGAAGGATGGCTTCGCTAAGCACCAAGGAGAAGGAAGTTCGTCTTGCTTATTAGTGATTTTCAGATGTCTCAGAGCTTATTATTATATATGACTGAGTAATGGTAGTTTCGTTTGAATTCCACCTGATAAAAATATTACAAATGATGATTTAGTAGCAGAAATTCAATTAATTAAATTTAACTCTGAATAAAATGACATGACTCATTAAGTAAAAAATCCTTCATGCATAGATCGGTTTCTCAGAAACAACCAGAAGCACTTGGAGAAACCACAGGAATAATCAGGAGCACACGGAGAGAACCATCATAATATTGACAAGAATAATCGGTAGCACACAGAGAAAACCGTCACACATTTTCTCTGATATCAGAAAAATCACAGAAAAAATAAATAAAAAAATAATGATAAAAAAAATTAAAAAATTACAAAAACAGCATTTGTCAGCTTGCGAACTTCTCATTTGTAGAACAAGGCTAGAGTTCTAGCACAAGCCAGAATTGTTTGTAATGGCGGCCTCCAGTGGAACAGAAAAAAAATCAAGATCAACGCTGGTGCTCTCTAGGAACAAACAACAGAAACAAAGTTGACGGTATCCAAGATGGCGGCCTCCAGTGGAACAGAAAAAAATCATTATGGCAGCCGTGACGAAAATTTCATAATGATTGAGTGGGGCGCTCGATTTAAAGATGGCGAATCCAACATGGCGGATCCAACATGGTCGCCAAGGACAAGGTCAAAGGTCAATGTCAAGGACATCCAAAATGGCCGCCGTAACGTCAGTGATGGAAGTAACGTCAGAGCTCGGTCGGCACCTCGAACCTCACCCTGAATCCTTGTGCCCGGAGGAACTAAACTATACTACTCACGTTTAAAACGCAAAGCTGAGTATTCATTAAAAAAATTGTTGGGGCTTCGCTACAAAAACTACTTTAATGGCTATTGTTATCGAATGTTCGACTCAAAATCCAAGTGCTAGCAAGAATTCTTTAGAAATTTAATCTTTCATTTTCAACGCATAACTATTAGGTCCGGTCGCAAGATAAACTTCCTTATCAACATTTTATTCAAATTGCGGGCTAAATATTTTGCACTGGTGACGACACTTTTTTTTTTTAATATCACAATTAACGGCGTGAGCCAGCAACCAGAACTTGAGATGGTAGGTCCACAGTGAAGGTCTCAATAATCTTCTTATGCGTTACACCTCATCCGAAGGCGTTGCAAAGTTGAATCTATGCTCATAAGACCATGTCCCAGGAGTGCACGGAAGGAGAAGAAAGGCCTAAGCATAGCAAGGAAGAACATAAAGGGAGTATGCTCTGACTACTCTCTCTTCTGGGTTGAGGCTGATCAACCATGAAAAAAAGCAGCCATGGAACGGGATACTAAGAGATCTCTAAGAACCAGCTAGTCACTGAGGATAAAGTTACCCAAAGAAAGAGTATAAGGGGGTAAGAGTATGTGTAAGAACCGCGCATAACCGTGCGGAGGATATGAACGACACAGTTTAAAATTGGCCATGCATCAGCTCAAATAAACAAAACACCAGTGCCTTGAATGAAAGACAGGTCTTGGTGAAATTTCCGAATGTAAGTTCGAAGTCTTCACCCGTGGGCGTCCCCCTTTTTTATGACCTCTAAAAAGGGGAGGGGAGCCTTCGGTGAAGCCCCTCGCCCAAAATATTGTAACCCTGCCAAGGTAAATGGCCAAGGGCCACACAAAGTCTGCTTCCACTCCCACAGCCGAGTGCACAATGTCCTCCGATCTGCTGGTCTCTCGTGTCGTATGCAGCGTCACTTCCACGCGCGAGCCAGGGCACGCAGCCTTGGCGAGTCCGCGAATAAACCGCGCTCAACTCTCCCCTACTGAACAGTGAACAAACGGCATCAATTAAAACAAATAAAATAGTTTAAACATTTATAAACTAATGAAATAAGATGTTTAACAAAATTAAAATATTACAGGCCATTTAAGTACATAAAGTAATAAACAAAATAAACAAAAATACTAACTAGTTAAAATAATTTCTAAAACTTGTATTTTTCAAACCATTTAAATCTTTAAGTAATCATTCGTGATATTAACTCCAAAACAAGTGCCAGAGCGCGCTGGCCACAATAAGAAATATTTTCTATAGTAAATTCTTGGATTATTTTAATTTTAAATACTTATAAAAGGCATATGTATAGTAATTAATAACTAATATAAATCTAATACATAAGTCTAAGTTATAAGCATTTAGATATTAAGTCAATTAAGCTCGATGTTGGGATATCACCTATCTGTACTCTTCTGTTGTAGCTATAATTTATTGCTTTATATATATATATATATATATATATATATATATATAATAAGCCTAAGATTTGGAAAGCGTGTCTACCCGTTAACATTTTAAAAATATTTCTGATGGAGCTTCACTAGTAGGCCTTATTTTTATTGTGGAGGGGTTGTACCCTGTGGACCCCCCCCCCCCCCCCCCCCCCAAACCAATTCCCTTAGAAATCAATCCTGTATCCACCAAGGCTCACGTAAAATACTTTCTTTGCATTTTAATTTGGTCTAATGTAAATTAGTCCATCAGAAGCTTCTGTCTTCTAAACGGTTAAAGATAGGGACTCCATCAGAAAGTGGCCCGACTAGGAAGTGGAAAATAAGTATCTTCAAAAACAGATGCATTCTCCCCCCTCCCCCTCCCCCCCTTCAACCAACCAATTTGCTATAAAAAACCTTGATGGTATTTTGTGATTCAACACCTGATAATAAAACAATGTCCTAACAAACAGTACATACTTAATACACTGTCCACTCGTAGCTGAATATTTATATGGGCATTTTGCAGCGCTGTTATACTGCGCGAAGTAATTACTTGTTTACTTTTTTGTGTAAGAAAAAAAAGAGTTTTACGAGTTTGTATTTTTCCGCATGAATGAGCTTCTTTTACTTTTTGCTTGTTTTGAATATGTATAAGTTATTTTAACTGTCGGTTTCTTGCGCCGAGCTGACCGAGACAGTTGCACGCTCTCGCTCGGAGACGTAAGGCTCGCTCTGCGACACGGCGAAACAGAGTCGATTCACGTAAACTGACACGGATCTCACGGAATAGAGTTTCTACAATGGCACGCAGACGGAGTCGGACCCGTATACGGATTATCTCGGCCATGCTGAACTCTTCCGCTTACGTTGCCTCTTGCTACCAATAGAAGCAGAGCACTTGGCTGTGGTGGTAGCCATGTTTGGTTATGTTCTAAATACTTTAAAAAATCGTTTCAAGTACAAGAATATCTAGTGTTATGTTACTTCTTTGTCGTTTATTTTCATTAATTATGTAAATAGGCTACTGTCCGTGCTATGACTTCGAATATTAATATTTTTTAATAATTAAATTACTATTTTGTAATCGTGTAATTCAATCTTATTGGTTGGCTGTTGTTACGTTTCCGTGCACTGTGGAAGCATCAGACGCGACAGTAAAATGTTCCGGGAGATCCACCTCCAATTACAAGATCCGTCTCCGTTTCCGTGCTATTGTACAGTATGTAGGCTACATAAACGAATGTCCCAGTTATAAAATTTAATAGTTCCAGCTGTAAGCGTTGTAGAGTGTTAGTTCATGGTCACAATTAAAGAGTAACTCAAGAAGTTTTAGATAAGCGCATGCGCGAATACTACTTTGTTGTTTTCTCGCTTGCAGCGCAAAATAATTGCTATTTCCCAAATTAGTAGAGGATGAACCTATAAACTTTATTTGGCAACCGGATGGAGCCCCTCCTTATTGAAATCTCTTTGTACGAGAGTGGTTGAACGTTTAAGTCCCTGACCGTTGGATTGGTCGTAATGGTTGAGACCATAGAGCTCTTTTCTGTTGGCCTCCACGTTCGCCTGACATAAACCCAAGCTATTTTTTTTTCCCCTTTGGGGCTTTATAAAAGATCGTGTCTACGTTCCGCCAGAGTTGAGACACAGAATTGAAGAGGCTATCGCTTCCATTACTCCGGACGTGTAAACCAAAGTGTGGGAAGGATTGGACTTTAGTTTGGACGTGTGCCTTGTTGGTAAAGGGGCACGTACTGAACAACTAGGTTAGTTTACCTTCAGTTTGACACAACTAGTGTAAATGAAAGAGGGGCCTTGCGTGGACGGCCGCAGTGGGGAACGCGGGAGTGTTGTTGCAGGCGAGCCCGTCAGCAAGACGGGGTTCGAGCGCTGGTGGGCCCGCGGCCAGCCGGACAACGCCGGCGCGCCCCCCGGCGAGGACTGCGGCTCCGTGCACAGGAACGGCGGGCTCAACGACCTGCCGTGCGACGCCAAGCACGCCTTCGTCTGCGAGCAGGAGCCGTGGTAGCCCACGCGCCGCAACACCTCCTCGCCAACCCGACAACTCGGGCTACTTTTCATCATGAAAACAAAACAATAGTCAGTAATAGTATTTAAAAAGTTACTGTGCGAAAGTTTAACAAGTAAAACGTCTTTCTGACCTCGCTAACGAACAAAATTCATGTGCGCTCATTATGCAAATACGCTTCTATAATGCGAAACTTGGACACGAAATTCAAAGAAGAATTCTTTAAAATAATGCCGAGCGTGATAAATATACCCAAGTTGTGTTTTTCAACTACATTTCTCGTCGCGAATCACACGTAGTTTCCGCTCCCGCCATTAGAATGCGTTGCCAGATCAGCTGCGTCGACTTTTAAATCATTCGATTTGCAGAGCGAAATAATAAACTATATAACGAAAAGGCTTGAAAAATTACTAAACCCGGCTTTGGACCTGATTTTCGACAAATAATTTTATTAAAATCTTGCCCATGTTGTTAAAATTCACCAAACCGTTAATACCATAAAGTTTCCCTTTGGCATTGTGAACTTTGGTTCACACCATCCACCACAAATGGCAGCACCGTGGTTACACATTTCCGTTCCATGCGACTTCCGTTCCATTCATGAAATTACTCCTACCTAATGCTGTATACTGAGAGCTAGGATGTTACACATCAAAAACATCGTGGTCTGAGCAACTTATCTTAGTCAACTCCTATCATCACTCGAAGGCCTGTTCCAGATCCTCCTCTGTAGCTGAAGCACGCAGTTGGAAGGCACTTGAATAGCCAGTAAGGACACGTTAGCATTTTCCACTTTTAAAAAAAATTGTTTTGGAATATTTAAATAATGAAAACAATGAAAATAAAATATTGCTATAAATATTTAGAACATGTTATCATAGTTTTTATGCAACTTTGTGTAAATGTGTGCAGATGTAATGTCATTAATGTCTTCCCTAAAATTATACCTAGCTTATTTGATTTGATTTTGAACATTGTTATCAATAGTAGGATTATTTATGATTGGGTAGCAAAATATCTTAGTCACCGTATCTAATAATATGGTGCAGGGTGGATATTTTAAAACAAAAATTAAATGCATACAACTGGAAAAATAATCAACTTCAGATTTTTTTTTAGATTCAGAAAGGTGACTAATTGGCATATCAACTGTTCTCGGCTTGACGTTGAAATCTGGGAAATTCTCAATAATAATAATAATAATAATAATAATAATAATAATAATAACCGGAAACAGGCTGCGCCCACTTGAACGCCCAATTCAGTAGACATGGAAAAATATCGCCCGACCTGTGTTCGTGGTATCATCTGTTACGGTACGTAAATCGACACACGCAATCGGCTCTTCCTCCTATTTCTTTGTCTCTTGTAATTTGCGCTGGTTTCCAAATCACCTTAGAGGAAATCCTCAGGGGGATCCTCGATTCATCAACTCTTTTTTTTTTAAATAGTGTGAGTTTCCCCGCGAGGCCTATTCATCTATTTTTTACAATAAAAAAGACATTGTTGAGATACCTTTAACAAGACATGTGTAAAGGTACCTCATCAATATCTTCTCTCGTGTGCCCTATGTACAACTGATGCATTTTCCCAGATGTCTCACTGCTGGCAGTTCTTCAGCCTCCGCCGCCCCCCTTGTTTAGGTCAGCGCAGCTTCTGGCGCAGTGGACTGGTCGGTGCAGGTCTGGCTCGTGTCAGTTGTCAGCTGATGGAACAGCCAGCCCTTCTAATGCCTGTATAGTAGAGCTGTAGCAAACCGTATGTATTCGTTACTGAGTAACGGGTGCGGCATCTAGTAACGAGTAACGAAACGTTACACACGAATGCATTTCGTTACTCGCATCTTTCGTATGTTTTACGCATGCGCGCGCTTATTCGTTACAAATAACGATGTTTGTTTAATAATTAAAGTATAATTTGGAAATTCGTCGTCCCAAGTTTTTTTTACTGTTTATTAAAGGTATTGTGTGTGAGACAAAGTTTTAGATTCGAACAGAAACAACGTAAAGTATTTTTTACAAATTATAAATATGTTTGTTTTTGTTTTTTATTATCGCGTATTTTCACGTTTTATGGCCTTATCTTAAAAGATACATTATAATAAAGCCGCTCTATTGAGATTTAATTGTTTCTTGGTTATCAAAAGCTGTTAATTATCAAATATTTTTAATTGTTTATATTCGATTTATTTTTATTTACGTGACGTCATACTGTACGCGTACGAAATACGACTCGATTCGTTGCTGTTACATAACATAGCATGTTATGCGGTATCAAAAGTAACGAGTAACGATACGAAAGTAACGAGTACTAATTGTTATAGTAAAGAATACATACGGGTACACATTTTTTCGTTACTTTTACACCTCTACTGTATAGTGCTACTTTAACCAATGCAACAAATAAAATATTTAAAAAAGATATACAATCAATAATAACCTTTAGTTGATTTAATCTGAGTCGCAGTCTGGTAGACAGATACTAAGGAGTGTGTGTTCTTCACCTAAACCTCGTGATAGATGAGGTTATCATGACTTATAATAAATACTTAAGGCGATTGGTGCACGGTAAAAAACGGTCACAGGCCCGAAAGCAATGAATTTTGTATCATATGATCATTAAAGAGTCTAGATGCCTATGTGGGTGACTGTTACTATGTAGGGAGGTCAGGAGCTTAGTTCCAGCTCGTCAGTGGCGAGATGGCCTTCATACGGGAAGGGTGTTGCTGGTGGTCGCTCTGCGGCCTGCCATCTAGGAGGAATTAACAGAACCTCGAAGGTTTTATCTCCCTCTCCCTCTAACACACAGCCGATACGGTTCTATCGTGCCCGGAGGAAGGGAAGGTTTAGCAGGTTTTCTCTTTCACTCATCCTTCGCCATGGGGAGGCGGAATGGATTACGTATTTATTTGTTCGCAACTGCGCACGTCATGTGGCTGAGAGCGCACATCTTCTCACTCAACTCACTCGTTCTCTCACACTATTTCAATAAATCTTTTCAAATCTTCAACATCAATACTTTAAACCATTGCGCTTCCTACGGATTAATTATATTTCATGCACGTGCCCGAATTCAGCTGCAAAAAAATAAAACAGGTAGTCAATTTTTTTCTTCAAAAACCTTCCGAAACACTGTGTGTTAAAAAACATTCTGAAAGCCCATTTTTCTAGATAAATGGAAATTCTAAATCACCTACGCCACAAGGAAACATTGTGCTTTAATATTATGTAAAGAAAACACCTCTTAGTTTTATAGTTATGTAAAGGTGGTGTGATATGTTTTAGATGTCGCACCATCTTATCAGCCATGTAGAAGAGTTACCCGAAAAGCTAACAAGACTATTGCCATGGAAATTGAAATATGGTTAAGGAAATATTTTTCAAATGTTTGTAAACAGTAAACAACATATAAAAAATCTTATAACTGTAAAATTAAAATACAAACAACCCTATAGCAAATTTAATTTCAATATGAAAAAGTCTACAATAATGTTTACAAGAAACGAAATTGCAATAGCAATACAAAAATATCGCAATTTTGTTACATTGTTAACATATATATTATTTTTAATAAAGGCAATAAAAATGGCATACTCAATATTTGGAATACAATAAATACCTTAAGCCCTACATAATTGCTGCGATATTCACAATAAATGCTTTTCTTAAATATAGTAATTAAAAAACATCGTAAATAAATTATGAACATACATATTATGGTGAAGGAAAGTGGACACTATCACACTGAAAAATCTTAGAGGGTAGTTTTCCTCATCTTATTTCTTTCTTTGCGTTTTTGGTCTTGTTCGTTAAAATATTTCATGTTCAAATACTTGATACGCATATACGTTCTTGTCCTGACAAAACAGTATATAACTTCTTCTGGATATTTATTTTCAGTAGTTCCGCAAATAATTTTAGTCAGTGATTCAAAAATCCGCTCTTTTTTGCACAAATTGTTGCCATGAACATTATCAAAACACATTTCAGCGATCTTTATTAATTCCAAAAATTCATTAGTGGGACATTTTAAGTTACCCTTTGATTGTACATGTATCCAGCTATCGTCCTCCAAATTGAAATCCGTAGGGCCAAGGTCAGGATATTTATTTCTGAAACGATGAGCTATATAGCCAGAAACATATTTCAGCCCTTCAAGAGAAATTTCGTCACTTGAAAGGAACCTGGCCTCTAAATCTAAGTCTATTTCTTCCATGTCAGCAAGATATATTTCATTTAAAGGTGATTTCTCTTGAAATGTCTTTGTAAAATACATTTCCTTGCACAAAAGTAGTTCTGTAATTTCATTCTGATAAGCACTGTCCTGTTCCATTTCATTTGACGAAAAATCATTTACCAAACACATTTCGTCTGTCTTCTCATCCGTGTTTTTCCGTTCAGCAAAAACTGCTGCAGAATGTTTTCACAATATGTAGTTTATAATTCTGTATTTAAAGTAAATGGGCGACAGATGCGTATTTTATTACATGCTTTATATTAGCTTCATCTGTATGTTTGTTTGTCTGTCCGTCTGTAACTCTTTCGACTAAGAGTGAGTGGCCCATTAGTGTAAAATGTCCCACCAATTTCATCACGTTCGTTAGCCGAGCGGTCTAAGACGCACGTCTTCAGAGATATCAACTTTCGTATTCAACGATCGTGGGTTCTACTCCCGGCCACGCCTGAAAAAAAATGTTTTTTTTTTCTGGTAAATTCTAAGATTATATCCATACATCTAACTGTAAATGATTCGGAGAGACTTTACCATTTCTTTGTGACGTTGCAACTCCAAATAGTTATCTCAGATGGTAATAGGTAGTGTCGGTAACTCATTTCCCTATGATAATTATACATAAATATAGGTAGTTTAAAAAACTAAAAAAAAACATGCTTTTAAAGAATATTAAACTAAAAAGTTAAAAATAAATATAGTTTAAAAAACTAAAGAAACATGCTTTTAAAGATTATCAAACTAAAAAGTTAAAAATAATTTTAAAATTTAATTTATGACAATAGTATATAAGCAATACTAGTATAAATGAGAAAAAAGCATGGGGCGCTTAATATACAAAAAATATGGCACAAAGCGCCTCAAGTTTTTTTCTCATTTATACTAGTATTGCTTATATACTATTGTCATAAATTAAATTTTAAAATTATTTTTAACTTTTTAGTTTGATAATCTTTAAAAGCATGTTTCTTTAGTTTTTTAAACTATATTTATTGATGTTCCATACCTCTAATATACGGACAGAGAAAAAACCACTCTAACACATCTTAGTTCAGTTTAACTGTTAACAAATATTTAGGTTAACAGGTCCTATACATATTTACGAATGTTTTACTGACTGAGTTATACTGGACATTAATTAAATTGATCGCTGATATTTATACTTTTAAACGAAATTTTGAATTTATCATTTTATGTAAACTCTAATGCGTTAAAAAGTGTAACGCAACACTACACACAGGTAGTGATGTCTAGTGCACTGCCCTATGCACATTAGTTAACAAAAAAATAAAATGAAATATTAATTACTGATAAATAATACCTTGATGTCGTGATACAAGTAACACATGCTTATCTGATATTTATTTCAATTAGAATACGAAATAGGAAGATAAAATAATTAACTGATTTTAAGACTGATTTATTACTTACACAGTACAGTGCATTTTGAAGACAAATGGGTCTTAAGAAGCGAAAATCGTACTCGATTAAAGGATGGTATGGTGTTCGGTATATTAAGGTTTCCCTCAAAGTAACGGTTTCAGAATGCTTTTAAGATATTAGTTACATCCCAACATAAGTTTAAAACATTTCTCTTAAGAGTGTGCTTCGTAGCATTAAAAAATGTGCCTTAATTATTTTGCAAATTTATCATTGTTATGGTGACGATGTCAGGGGTTTTCGTAATTTTTTTTAGAAATATAGTACAGTATTAGCAACTACGTTAAGAACTGTTATTTTATTCACACAGAGAAAAGAAATACAAAATGCTAAAATTTGGCGTTTGTCTTTTTATATACTATATAGGTTTGTTATTATATGTGTGTTGTAACATGTATAAAAATGTTAAATATATTCAACAATATTTGGTAATTATATATATTAAAAAACTTTTATGTACGCGACTTGAAACTACGTGAAAGGTTTTCAGTCTATGAAGGCCTATTCTATGATTTTTTAAAAATTATTAATTCTTATGCAAACAATTAATAAAATTGGAAGTTTCTTACATTGTCAGTATATGCATAGCATTACAGTTATTCCAAACAATTCTCTACCAGTGTTTACCTAAGGTTTGCATGTTACTTTGGTTCGTCTACTAATACACGTATATTACAAGAGGTTTGTAATAGATTAAATGAGGTAAGTAAGAATTCGTTTTTATAAACATTGTGTATGAAATTATAAATTTTGAGATGTATAATAACAAAAAGAAGTGCGTTCCGAAGACATATGTCGGTAGTGTTACCCACTGAAACATTATTCCCACTTTAACTCTCTGTAAAAATAAAAGTATGGGGTTGAATGCGTCAAAAGGGGTATATAAATAAAATTTGAGGCTTCTTCCTTATTTCATACGCTAGTGTCCCCCACTTACAATTGCAAACAAAAATTTTTCCTCGATGTTGTAATTTACTCTGCGTAATCACAAAAAAATTTGGCAGTAAATAAGTATTTAATTTTTAAAAATGAAAGCATTCATGTTTCGAAAAAAATATTAAAGCGATGTGGGGAAAAATGTTTATAGATACTCCAGTAACATTTTCAGTTTGATTGTTTTGATAGTTTCGGAGCTGTTGCGAGTTTAGTTTGGAAGATTCTTCGGCCGCGCGAGGCGTGTTTGGCTCTTTTTCATTTTCTTTCAGCATAGGAAGCCGATACCCGGCTTCACTTCGCATCCTCTGCTTGTCTTCCCTTGTCCTCTCCAGATGTATTACTGTATATTAGCTCCATGAGCGCGACCTTGAAGTCCCTTCGTTTCTTCGGTCTCCTCTCCGGGAGAGTTTTACACGCAGCACTAGAACTGTCACTCCAGAGGGCATGTTTTGAGTCGGATCGTATCAAAAACAAAAGTATATGAAAATATATACATAACTCAATAGTGTTCTGCCAATTATGTTTTCATTTTCATTTAAATTTATTCTTTAAATCACTCCTGAAGTAGTCCAGCAGTGATCAATGGAAATTGTCAATATTAAACTGTAATTTTGACGATGAAAATTTTTTCTTCTTACTTTTATATGTGCAGAAACCTATTCGTACACTCGTTTCTTGAACTATACTTAAGTTTAACATAATTATGTGTTTTCTAAATAATTCTGGCTTGGAATAAAAATAAATGCATTTAAAATGACATAACTCAGTAAAAAAAAGTTTATTAAAAATATCCTAGGTATATTATGTCTTAAAAAGAAGCATCAAAAATAAATATGTACAGTTAAATTAGTTTTGTCATAATATTTTCCATGCACCAATCGCCTTAAGAGGCCACTCCAGTGTTTCAGGGGCACTAAGCAACCCGCGTTAACATCATAAGATTCAATGCTATTTTCATTTTGCTTATAACTAATTAACTTATATAGATTTCGAAATGATGCTTGCTTGATATGTAAGACAACGATGCTCTTATCAAAGCCCCTTTCTTCAAAAACGTGCATAAATTATGGTTTTATACTAATCTTTACTAATATGCATAAGTTTATTGTCTAGGTTTGAACCATAATTTATGCACGTTTTTGAAGAAAGGTGCTTTGATAAGAGCATCGTTGTCTTACATATCAAGCAAGCATCATTTATAAATCTATATTAGTTAATAAGTTACAAGCAAAATACAAATAGCATTGAATCTTATGAGGTTAACGCGGGTTGCGTAGTGCCCCTGAAACACTGGAGTGGCCTCTTAAGATCCTGTCGCCCGTCGCATTAAGATTAATGCCTAACCACATGACGTAAAATGTATAGTGTACTAAAACATTGGTACAGAGTACTGAAACTTTGTTTATTCATATTTTTACTGCTACCAAATTACCGTTTTTGGAACATTATATTTGTTTGTTTCACATTTTGAATTACGTCTCGGCAGTGTTACCTTTTGTTTCTTACACTATTTGTTTATAATAGTAGGACTCGGGGGAGTTTATTTTGGTTATATACCAAAAACTGAAGAAAGGTAGAACATTTTGTGGTTTTTGGGGCTTTTTTTATATATAATGTTGGGTTCAGCCCTTGAGGTCAAAACCTTAAATTATTCATAGGGACATCATAAACAAGTAAGCAAAAAATCAAGTTTGATGATGGTTGCCAAGACTAATCTACAAAAAGGTTTTAAGGAAACATTAAAGACTTCGGTTTTCGGATTTTGTTTTTAAATGGTATATTATGGAATTGAAAGTAGCTAAAATAGTGTTTTATAACAATTTATAGATATGAAACTCCGGATAAACATTCTCTTACCATAGGAAATTAATGTCTACGCCACTAACTTAATTTAAATGCCATAAAATGTTGTGATCATTATTAAAATCTCATAATTGTCTCAAGGACGATATAAATACTGGACACTAGTTCAGAGACTTGCATTTAGGGCGATACCGCAATGGAAACACCAGCGAACTTATAATCCTGGCTCACTCACACAAATATACCTCTCAGACTAATGTTTGCATGGTAACTTTTAATTTACATCATATTAAAAATAAAAAATATATGATTCATAAGTTTCAACATTTTTATTAAATAAAAATTCATTACATTAAATGTTTAGCTACATGAACAATATTCTTTCTCAAAGCAGTTGCAAAATATTCACAATAGTTGCTCGATTTCATTAGTACCTACACTTGGTGTGTTTGGCTTAAAGACAGGTAAAAATAGTTGATTAAAATACTGTTTAGACTAATAAAATAATTTTTTAACAAAGCTAAAAAAATTTAAGGAAAAAACTAACAATACATAACACATATAAAACTGTAAAACACGTTTTTAAAATCACATCATTTGGAATATTAAAAGTTCACACTATTTACATATAAATATAATTTACAAACATATACATTTTTAGTACATGCTACTTCATTTCAATCATGTTCTTTCCTAATGTCGAAGAAATTTATTTGAAGTCAGCTTCTGTTTTTTGTAAAGATGACTGTTGAGTTTCGAGTGAACAGTCAAACAACTTAAGTAGTTAAAGACTTAAAATAAAAAAAAACGGTACCTCATTAAATTTATGCCAAAATCCGTAAAATTATCTTTGAAATACACTAGCTAACACAAATCGCTTATTCGTTAAAGGTAATTTTTATGTAGATAAATAAGCAGTAATTAAAAGGTATTTTTATAATGAAATCGGAGCATTTCAATCACACGTTGGCTGCCAAAAATAATTTTAAGTTAGTTAATTATTTTGATTGGCTTGACATCACAAACAAAAATAATGGCATTTAAAATTGTTCTAAAATGTTAGGTTACACAAATCATAAATTACAATCAATGAACAACAGTGTTTATATATACAGTTTGGTAACGATCAAGTAAAGAACCTATTGCTACACTTATTTACAAATGGTGCAGTTTTTTTTCTAATTGATAACATTATGACTCTCACCCATGAATTTTTGTTTAGTTTTTTCGTTTCCTAATGAGTGTGACAACCTATAATTGTCATAATAGTTCACATTACTTTGTGAACTTTACAACCTGAGACAACCAGATATATTGGGACCATGGAACATGTAAAGATTGATGTACAATTCATAAAAACAAGTCAAGTAGTTACTGGCCGAAAGGAATTAGCTTCCGTATTTAAGTTAATTACAACATATGTTAAAAACAATAGTAACTCACTATGTCATTTTTTATTTATCACTTAACAGCTACTACAAAGTACTGTGCTTAATATCTGCTTCAACAACATAAATAATAATAGAACATTGCTACATTTTTAAACAGAATATTAATAACAATGAACTATCATAGTTCATAAATTATTAATGTAAATAATCGGAGGCAGTTTATGTTCACCTCACAGATTATTTTATCTCTGCACTTAGAGAAACCTTTCAATTTACTTCAAAAATGAAGCATAACATAAATAACTACTATGAAAACAAGAAGATAAAAGACTAGAATTTGTAGACCAGCTCACACAACATATTGCCAGTAGTTAAAAAACAACCACACAGACCACCTGCAGAGTGATTACTAACATAACCACCTCCACTGGTGCCTGCAAATGCATTACAATCCTAAAATGTGTTACCACATTTTGCCTCGTGAACATACCACGGAGCCTTTACCATACTACTTGGCAGAATTTCTACAGACAAATTACAAAATAAAGGTTTTGATTTACGTAACTTGCACCAAAAGGCACCAAAAGATTTAATTTGTCGTCCATTCAAACTGAAAATTTCCCCTTCCCTTCAAAATAAGCAGCAACGATATAAAAAAAATTATAAAGTTCATCGAAACAAGGCACTGTACCTACTGAGTATCAAGTATAAGAGTAAAAATGTGTATAAAATTTTTCAATGAACTCGTTACAAACATCTTCAACATAGAGTAATGATGGACATAGACCGATTATGTCTTCTGCGCACGAGGCCATCGGCATACGATTGGCAAGCACCCGAATCAACTGATGATGTAAACATGAGCGTTTGTTTGCAAGTGGTACTCACAATTGGTAAGAATTTTTTTTGCTAACATTATGAATGGAAAATGACCCGTTCGCTCTTGGGGCAGTTATTTTCTTAAAGCCTTCACGCAATTTAAAACTTCCAACATGTGACTTTATGCTGTAACTTTGTGATTGTTGCCTCATGGTTGTTTATTATAGAGCGCTACACAATTATACAATTATTAACCTCATGATTTTAAAGTAATTTTTTTCTAAATCGTTTATAAGTTGAAAAAAATTTGTCAGATTGCCGAGATCCAATCAGAACATGGCAGGCAGATTGGTTTATGGGGCGTTGGGTGGGAGACTTTGCGTGTTTTGAACTATAAGTAAACTGTTCTCGAAAATTATTGGGAATATTATAGCCTGGGATTTGATAACCATACTGGTAAGGTAAAAATACCGAAGGTAAAAGCAGGTTTCATACTCAAGTGGACCACCCAGCCAGGGGTGTATTTGTGTTACTGAGGCTCTGAACTGGCGCGCAGTCTTACCGTCGTGCATTGGGAAATTATGAGTTAAGCGTCGGCCATAACATTAGATGACAAAGAAATGAAGACAAAGGTGTAATGCAACGCCCGGAGTATTTTCAAAAAATCTCTAAACGTGTATTTTGAAAACACGCAGCCTCCTAAAACTTCAGTTTAGCAAATGAAATACGGAAACAGAACTACTCATCCGCCGACAAACGTTTTCTTGAATGCTTTTCGCGTAAACAGACCCACCGAGATATGTTGAGCAGTTTTAAAATCGCACCGTGAGTGCCCGGTGGTGAAGCACGCGGGAAGTTTGGAACCGCGCGAAGGCTCGTGCCAGGCGGTGTATGTCCATCGTCGGCTCCATGTGTTCCCGACACTACCGACGGGACTGCGGGGCTAGGCCGCGCGCCTCTAGACGGCGAGGTCCTCCCAGTCCTCGAGGGCGCGGGCGCTGAGGAGGACGCGGGGCGAGGAGACCGCCGTCAGCGCGTCGTGGCACCTCGGGCTCACCGGGTTCTCCTGCAGGTCCACCTCCTCCAGCGAGGGCGCGTCCTGTAGCCTCTCCACCTCCACGTCTGCAACATCGCGTGACCCACTGTTGCGCCCTATTGGTCACACGCCCTCCAGTCTAGTGTTTGCATGTGGAAACATTCCTAAGGGATTTTTTTTTATATTTTTAACGATGGAGATTCTACTTCATCCTCTCATACATTGTCATGCAACATTTCCGCAACGTTTTGGGCGTGACAATATTGCGATGGCGAGGTTAAAATGTGACTTCACCAGCGTCAAAGTATAGCTGCATCCGAGTACTAGCCTAATTGATCGCTTAGCTAAGGGATCCACTGGAAGTGCATCGTAGTGGAAGCGGCCATCTTTTCTTTGCTTCACGAATTCTCGCAAAAGAATGCATCGGCAACCCAACACGCGTCAACTAAAATCGAGGTTTCCCGGGATGTGACACTAGCATCCACTACTGCGTCGCTACAACCATTACCTTCGGAATCGTGTTTTATTCTGTTTGTATATAATATTAATTTAAAACGTCATAAGCATAAGTGTTAACTCAAATAGAAACAAATAAAACCTTTATAAAAATTATTAAAAATCGAACTTTTATAGGGATATTTAATTCTCATTATAAGTATTTTTAATATTTAGAGATTCATACAGTCACGCTAAATTATTATTTTTTAATTGGTCGTAATCTACGATTTGATGAATATTCGTAGATATCACAACTCAGAATAGCTACGTGCACACAAGTACGAACAACTATCAACAGTTGGCGCTAGCAGTAGAAGTATTCAGATACTATCTATCCCTTGGAAATGCGTGGCTGTATTTTCTCAGGAATGTAGGGACGTGTGTGCTGTGGACGCATCCCTATGAATTCAGATACAGCTCGTGTCTGCAACATTACGTCGTCACTTGAGTCGGCAACTCGTTGACGGCGAGACCATTAAGGTACGAGATGATCAACAGAAAAGATGGGGAAAGGAGTGCCTCAAGAGAACCCACCAGCTGGCAGCAACGTCCATCAAGTAACACGCATTACTTGGTGAGAGACCATTCGACCAGCATGGACTACAGGCCTACTCAGATTTTTTCCTTCATTTCACGTTAACATTATAAAATGATAATTTAAAGTGCTTTTCGCATAAAATTGGCATCTCAGTTGAGTCCACGCCTGACAAAAGTTTTTTCTTGCTTGTACCAGCCATCTTCAATGACATTTTTGACATGGCATGCGAAAACCACTTTACAGCCGTTAAAGTCACCGGCCTTTTTCGAAGACCTTGCCGCGAACCAGAAGCTAATATCTACGGTCTAGATGACACATTGCCCAACACGCGATGTTCATGTGAACATACCTTGTCGACAGCGAGGTCAATAAAGACGGACAAGTTGAAACATAAATACGACTTATGGTCTGAAGTGTTTCTCAAAGCTGTTATACGGAGGAGGTACAAGAAAATGAGGTCTGATGGTTCTCTTCCCTAGGAACTGCATCTGTCTGGTTCTTTCGATCGCGTGCGCCTTTAGTGCGACGAATAAAATTCTGGGACATATTAGGGGAGGAATCAGTGATAGGATATATCCCGGCACTATACTGGAGTGATTTTTAAACACCATGCAAAATTGAAATCACAAGGGCTGGACCGGAATTCGAACCTGGCTTCCTGATTTTTAGTATGTTTATACTTTATCGTTGAATTAATGAATGAATTAAGGGTTATTAGGAACAGTGAGAGGGGTGAGATATAAACGCATCATTGACGGAATTAATGGTTTGGGGGGGGGGGGGGGCAGGAACGTAATATGATTTCTTAGGTTTTGGAGAGGGATATATCCCTCCATTTCCCCATCTCCTTGCATACGCCCCAAGGGGAAAAAAATTACCATAACCTCACGACAACGTTTACCGCGTTTTCAACACGGGTAGACCCGCCGGGAATGGAACCCAGGCCGGAGAGCAGGGGGGGGGGGGGGGGGGTCGACGCACGGGACAGACACCCACCGACTATGTGGTTGTTGTTGGCGCGCAGGCGGGCCAGCTTGGGGATCTTGAAGACGACCCGCGGCAGCGCGATGTAGGCGTTGTGCGAGATGTCGAGCCGCGCCAGCTCCGCCAGGTCCGACAGCTCGTCGGGCAACTTGCTCATCTGGTTGTGCGACAGGTTGAGGTCTGCGAACAGCGCGGCACCCGTGCGCGGCAAGTCCCACACCACCGGAGAGAGATCTACCACTGCACACAGTCTATGCCACGTTACTTTTAGCAACTCTCAACATCGTACACCAACATGCGTTGCTGAGCAAGTGACATTTGGGAAATGGGTACCACCGGTATTACTTTTGAGAACTGTATAATTCGAGACAAGTCCAATGAGACAGACTACAATGATTGTTATGTGGTAGATCAGCTGATTATATTAGAGCTATAGCACGTTTCCCAGGTGTGTGTGTGTGTGTATGAGAGTGAGTGAGTGAGTGAGTGAGTGAGTGAGTGAGTGAGTGAGTGCGTGAGTGAGTGAGTGAGTGAGTGAGTGCGTGAGTGAGTGAGTGAGTGCGTGAGTGAGTGAGTGAGTGAGTGAGTGAGTGCGTGAGTGAGTGAGTGAGTGAGTGCGTGAGTGAGTGAGTGAGTGAGTGAGTGAGTGAGTGAGTGCGTGAGTGCGTGAGTGCGTGTGTGGAGTAAGCAGCGAGTGGAAGTATGTTTTCGGAGTCAGCGAGCCTTATAGTTTTGCGCGGTCCTAATATTTTGGAGAGGGGCTTTACCGAAGAATGGAATTACCCCCCCCCCCCTTCCCCCTAGAGAAATAAATTTTTTTAGAGCAGCCTGGAACAAGAAATTCTACGATGGTTTCACTCATTTATGTTAAGAAGTTTTGATATTAGTTTTTTTTCTTCTGAAATGGGACTAAATTACGTTCACGTTACATAATGACTAGGAGTGTGCAATGTGGCACTACACGTGGCACAGTAACACAAGGGCAGGCGTGGGGCCATGCTCTGACCAGACTTCTGGGGGGTGGGAGGCACGCGCCAGATGGGAGGGCGGGGCCGGCCCCGCAGTAAGGCTATGACCAGGAGGAGGGAGGGATCGCCAACTCCGTGGAGCCCGGGTCGACCCTTGCGCAGCGGCGGCGTGGGGCTGTGCGCAACTGGAATCTGCAGCGCCACCGCACCCAAGCAGCGAGTTTTAAGGGTGTGCGGTACCAAAAAAGCTGAAGAAAGGTTCAACTTACGGCCATTGTGAGCAATATTACTTTGTTTTGCGTAATTAATCAAATTCGCAACAAAATATCTTGCTCAAATTTAAACAATAATGACGATACGTTATCACGACGATTATCGAACACTTTCCTATCGGGCACACGGCTAGTACACCATAAATATCACGAATACCGGCACATCAGAAAGAAATATAGTTGTACCCAATACATATGGAAGTGCGGACATAAACTGGGTGTGTATTAAATCATTTTCGTTAATTTTGTTATTTATACCGATTATTTAATACTATAAAGAGAGATATGAGTTTGTTGGCTTATATTTAATAATTTTAACACAAATATGTGTATTTATTAGGATACCATTCGTAAGCAAACGCAAGTGTCGCTGTTTACATTGGTCGACTGTTGACAAATATTTCGCCAGGGTTGGAGCCATGAGCGGGAGACAAGAACCTGTCTACACCATCGTTACTCTATGGTGTGACCCGCGGCCGCTTCCTGCCTTTCTTCCGCCCCAGCAAAGTGAATCGCGGCTTGGCGCGACAAAAGAAGAGTATTATTGAACGGTTTTTGATCGTTTTGTTAATATACCAAGAATATTCTTTTGGATCCATGTTGAGAGTTAAGTTAACTCAGTGTCCGTAAATTTACGCAGATAATTGGAAATTTATGATCTTCGTAAAATGGAGGTGAAAATTTGTTAACAGCGTACATACGTAATCGACATGTTTGAGAGAAACATTTTAAAATTAAATCAAACATTAAATTAAAGAAAAGAAATCACCGCACGTGAACACATGTCAGAGATTTGACAAATAATTATACAAAACCTTTAAAAAAATACGAATAATAATAATACTATCAACAACGCACCATTTTAACAATAGTTCTAAAATAATAATTTGACCTTCATGTCACGCCCGCGACGCGATGGATTAAGAATATATTTGAAATCGCCATTTATGAAACGCTGACGTCACGGATGTGTCGAAAGTGATTGGCTAGAAAAATATTTGCGTTCATCGCATCGCAACTTTGGCACCATTGTGATTCCTGCACGAATATTACGTCTACTGCAGCAGCCCGTACGAAATAAGTGAGTTACTCCTGGCGGTTATTTTACGACACTTGTAAATAAACATTGTTTATTACCACCGGAGGAAGGAATCGATGAAAGCATAAACGAATAAAGGAGGAATTTTTGAATGAAATAAAATTAGACAAAAAGTGAGCGAGTCTTTTAGTGGTCACCATTGATGTGTAAACATCTAACATCGGTAAAGAGAAAATTCATGTGTTCTCATGTTATTCATGTTGCAAATAAACTTTTCGACAAGGAATTTTATTAAAATACTGGCCATCTTGTTAAAATTCATCAAACCGTTAACACTTAAGAGTTTTCGCACACGTTAGAAGTAATACTTATATGGCATTACCAAAATATTAACCTGAAACATTTTAAAACACATACTATAATACTTAAGTATATGTTTGTATATTTGTTTTTTCTTGAACGTCTGAAATCAGTATGCGAATAATTACTACCAACAAACCTTGACCTTACTGATCTGGTTCAATATTATTATTTTATGTTATAAAGAAAGTTTAAAAAATCGAGTGACGAAATTCGAACCAAGTCCCTTGAGGTTAACAAGCAAGCGCTTTACCGCTGTGCTACCAATCCCGTTTGCATATTGCAATGCCAGCTTTCTTATGTATTTTAAAACTTGAGTTTACTTTTTACTCTTATTTTAATTTACCAAATATATTCCGGGTAGTTTCACTATCATAAAGTTTATATATTTTGGCACACCGATACCTTTTTTATGTCCCCTAATGTTTAAGACACTGATTATATAGGGATTTATGTTGTTACATGTGGGTCAGCCATCTTTGGGTCACATTTCCGTTCATCGACTTCCGTTACATTTTCACGAGATTACTCCTATCAAATGCCGTATTCCGAGAGCTAGGTAGACTACTCCTATCAAATGCCGTATTCCGAGAGCTAGGTAGACTGAAGTAAACGTATACCATTCATTAGAACCTGCTCGTGCGGGGGAATCTGGCTTCATCAGTGGCCCAAGAGTATTTTCTGGTTTCCGCGTCGTCTTCAAAGCCGCCCGTTCCTCCTTGGGAGCAAGCCAACAGCCCTGGCTTAAAATAAGACTTCCCCCCTTCACCGGGACTGCTACTTTTTTTTCCGTTCTACTCTCATTGGAGTTCCCCGCTCCCAGCTGACCGACAACTGCGCCACCAACGAGACAGGCGTCCACCCACGCTCAGCACTCTGCGAACAGAACGCTGATATAGTCTGCGTATGTAACGTGTCTCGAGTTTGACGGTTCTCAAAAAATTGTACCAATGGTCTACGCATCATTCTGCCACTGTCGTTCTGTCAACATTGTTTGTAAACAATTCCACGTGGTCGTCAGTGTGCATAAACAAACTAAATATGATGGTTGGGGAATGAATATTACTCGTCGGTACTACTTTTAAGAACTTTCAAATTTTAGACAAGATACGTGACACAGACTATATGCAAGGTAGCTTTACCTTGTCGTCCCAAAACTGATCAATGTTACGCGCGCTCTTGTTGGTGCATAGTAAAAACACTTTCTTTATAGCAAAAAAAAAAACTATATTTATTTTACTTTTGATAAAAATAAAATAAAATTCAAACTAAGGATATTGATATGTCTGGTTTATTTTCAATTTTTTTTTTTTGAGGTTTCAACAGTTCTTTTGTTTTTAAGAACAAACCTATATTATAGTAATGGCACTTATTTCGTCACTAATAAAAATGGTTGCTATTATTTCCGCAGGAAAAGAACGGGGTGGTTGTTGGGGTGGTTGTTGGGGTGGTTGTTGGGGAGGAGGAGGGGGGGGGGGAAGTACTCCGAGAATAACCAACGTCCACCAAAGTCTCCTTGCTGAGATATTCATGGAAATACCGCTGGGCATCGAACCCAGGTCGACTTAGTGGGGAGGTTGGCTTGGTGGCCGTTACCTAGCAAAGACAAAAAAAGCACATTAACATAATAATTATTTTATACAGTGTGGGAATTTTTAAGTTTAAGGCTGGTCTCACACGCCACGTTTTTTTTTTTTTGTTTTTTTTCGCTCTCTCATTATATTTTAAGGGATATTTCCAAACTTTTAACTCGATACCTCCCTTGCATCTCTTGTTATGCCACAAATACTTTCAACAAATGTAAGGGAGGTATCGATTTATAGTTTTATAAATATCCCTTAAACAAAAGTAATGAAGAAAAAAGAAAGAAAAATCAACATGGCTTTTAAGACCAAGCCTTTAAGTATTCACATTCCCATGGGATTATGTATTCTTATTGAGCGACGTGACGAAATGGCCAAACGTTGATCTAGCATGCGAGCGGGAAAAGACTCAAATACCGACCCACATATTTTTACAAGCTTTTATTTAACTTCACATGTATGTTTGTTTAGTTCAAATCTTGCAAGTTAAATTGCGCTTGAACTAGAGAGCTGAGATTTTACATATTTGATCAGTTATGACAGTAAATTTATTTGTTATATACAGATTCCGCCATTTTGTATTTCCGTTACCATCTCGAAAATCTGTTGTTATTATCATAAAACTATCGGGATTTATTTTTCATTTCCCTTTTCCATGGATTTAATAAATCATTACAGGACTATAATGAAATGCTTATTCAAAATAGGCCATGACCAACTTATGTCCCAAGATATCCTTAACTTTGATATACTATGTCTCCGTCTCTATCAAATTGGCTGTTGACGAGACGTATAAATAATAATTAGGAATTTTAAATGACTATATGTTCAGCAGGAACAAAATATTTCCAATACTGCCGATTAGGCATAAAAAATAAAGCAATATTTTTTAGGTACCTGTTATCAAAGAGAATTTGACCGCGAATTTCGGCGGAATCTTGGTGATGACGTTGCTGGAGAGGTTGCAGCCTTTGAGCGTCGTGTGGCGCATGAGATGGTACACAGCGTCGGGCACCTGCATCAGCTGGCACTCCGACAGATCTGCAACACAGCACGACACCTTTCAGATGCAAGTGGAATACACGATACGCTTTCGACGAACCACACACTCCGCACTGGCTCTAAACGTGCACAGTCGTAGATGAACCACACTAACCACTTAATAGCATACATCTGGCCAACTTATACACTTGTTAGAAAATTTCACCTACAAATTACGAAGAACGCTGGTTACAAATTATCCACGGATCTTCGTAAATTCAAGTGTTATTTTCTTAAGTTTACGGGTGTTGAACACGAATCTACAATAATAATCCTATCATATTAATAAAATATTACAAAACTCTTTTGAGTCTACATCAAAATCCTTCTTTTGTTTTCCCGCTTGTGTATTTACATTGTTTACAATGTAACCCAGAACTCGGAAGTTGGAACCCGCCGTAGTTTCTACGAAGATATAGTTATCTGACATTACGAAGAACTCTTCTGTTATTTGAGGTTAGTTGTTCGTTTAAATTCCGTAACTTTACTGTAGTTTCTAATATTGTACTTCTGCCTTACTACTTAGTAGGTACTTAAGAGCACGTGCTCAAAACAAATCACTAAGAATTTGTCATTGGACTAAATTCCAACCACAGTGTGTCCATGCATGCTTTACGATGTTCACGTATACTGCTTGAAAGCCTTTTTTCTTGTCCATCTGATGGTCTAAGCCATGTTGGCGCGACATCCGAAACAATAGGCGATGTGTTATGTAGTGTTTGCATTGTGGAAACAGTTTCAAAGGATGGTATGTTATGGAATTGACTGCTTTTAGCGACAGAGATTCTAATTCATTCTTATTTAACCGTCCTCAAGCGTGGTCAAGCAATGTTTTTGGGTGTTGCAATATGGCGATGGGAAAGGTAAAACGTCTTCAGCTATGTCACATCATGCCGTCTTCTGACAATTCTTAACTCCATGATTTTAAATGCAGAACGTTGCAGTGGTGGTATTATTTTCCTTACAACATTTTCTTTTTTGTTTTAATTTAGGAATTTAGACAAGGAAGAAACGTAACACGAACTCAAAGTTTAACATTTAAATTAATTATAAGTAATTTTTAATCGTAAGAGATTTGTATTATTGTTCACCATCCTTGGGCTTGACAGCTATCGTATTTGTATAGAAGAGTATATGAAAGACATTTACTGACGTATGATGAGGAGAAAATACAATTTTAGCTGGCCTTTGTTGCGTATGTAATGTTACGTAATGAATGGGGATACGTGTAAGCAAGTTTCACAAGGGGAGCATGACTTAACTCCACGTAATTTAGAATGTCGACACTAGCCTCATTAAGAAACGCAACGTCTTTTAATTAGTTCCACTGCAGTTACCTGTAAGAATCCACTACTTCTACGTCTAGCGTTGTGCCGTGTTCACTTTGCTCCACGAGATTCTTAAAATGCATAAATTAATATGAACTCATTTCGCCCTTTACAAAAACTTGTTTATCTTTTATAATTGCTATTTTAAAATTACAACCAGTCATATCTTCGTAATTAAAGCTACCAGAACTAGATAAATTTCGTAACTCATGAACAGAATATCAAAATAAGAAAAAGGAGGGGGTGAGAAACACACCAATAATTCTGAAACACTAATACACTATTAAAAATTACAGTAAATGTACGGACTTTACAATGAAGAATTAACCTCAAATAAACGAAGAGTGCTTCGTAATTTCAGTTAACTCTATCTTCGTAGAAACGACACCGTATTTCAACTTGTGAATTCTGTTTTACGGTAGTAAAAAAAAGGGGGGCAAACGCTCACGTGGAATAAATAAGTGAGTTTTAGTGGAGTCCTAACCAGTTTTTGAAAGTTTTTCTTCTATACAAACATTAATCTTGTAGAATAACAATCACAGTCAGTGAACTTTGTACCCGTAAAAATTTACGAATATCCCTGGATAATTTTATAACCAGCGTTCTCCGTAAATTAATGTTGAAAATTTTTAACGTTGTATAGACGGCAATGTGTTTGCAGTCCACAAACAACGCAATTGAACATTTAACTTTTTTAAAGAATTCTAACAAGATGGGCAGCATCTTAATAAAATTCCTTGTTGAAAATCAGTTCCAAAGCCGGGGTTTATTATTTTTTTCAAGGGTTCCTTTTTTTTATTCTTTTATTGGAGTCATTTCATTATATAGTTAAAATTTCGCTCTGTAAATCGAATGATTCGATAGTCGACGTAGTTGCTTCGGCAGCGAATTCTAGCGGCGGGTAAGGAAACTCGGTGTGATTCACGTCAATAAATGTAGTTGAAAACACAATTTGTGTATGTTGATCACATTCGGAATTATTTTTAAGAATTCTACTTTAAATTTTGTGTCAGAGTTTCGTATAATCTAAATATGTATTTGCAACATGATAAAAAATAATTTGCTCGTTGTCGAGGTTTAGATGTTACACACATTTCTGGCAAGTACTGAAAGACTCGCTTTAATTTTTTTTTCTGGTTGACTTAGCACCAGTTTCTTCTCATCTGTAGAGCTCGACTCGGTGCTGCTCTGATGTAGATCTCGGATTACTTCCCACATTGTTAAGTGAAACCCATCAAACTATTTTTCAAGTCTAAATATTGTTTTTTTCCTTCTGCCCCCGTTTTTGTTCTTTGCCTAGTTCACTTTCTATCACTGCGTTACTTTACTCTGTCGCAGTGGGGTCCGACTACAACACGGCCAGCCTGATTTCGATTTTCCTTGTTTTCCTGAAATGACTCCAGGTAAAATTCTAGTATGGGTTCTTACTGTATATTCACATTCTTGCCACTGTGTGTTTCAGCCTCCAACCTCGTACGGCGTCTGGCATGTGATCGAGCTGTGTGTGGAGTTCACAAATCTGCAAGCTCCGCTCCTAGGCAACGTTACAAATAACAGTAAAATGTACAGGCTTTTCGACGAAGAATGCGTCTCAATTGAACTAAATGTTCTTCGTAGCTCCAGTTAAATGGATCTCCTTCATATCCCGTCTTCCCAGTTCTGTGTTCTTTTGTTAACAGGATAAACATGCACGTGGAAGGAAGAAAAGTGAGAAATTAAAAACTTAACAGCCTTAACAAATTTTATTTGGGATTTTATTAAAACTAATGAATATTCTCGTTACTTCATGTTAGAAATAAGTTCACTTAGTTTCCATAAACGTACGAAGGTATCTGAAAATTTTGTAAATTGTGTTCGTAAATTTAGGGTGAAAACTTGCAACACTGAAGTGGCATCTTTATTTTATTTTTATTTTTTTTTACATTTCAGCTTTGAAACCCTAGTTCTTCAATCAAAAAGCAATCAAAAATCTTTGATTGACCCAGAAGCTGCCCTTCGAGTCATCGCAGTAACTTCGATGAATCAGATCTTGCCGAGATCTTCCTTATCTGAAGAGGCCCTGTCACTTTGTCAAATATTCTCTCCAAATATATTTGACAATAGAGTTGGACGGAAAATGGTTTTCAATTTTCTCCATCAAATAAAGTTGGTCAGACAACCTCAAATACGTTTTCAATCATGTCACACCATCAAAGTTTATTTTTGGTCTGAGCTATCTCAAACTTTTCAATTTTAATCTAATGTTGAAATTAAATTATGCATCACAGTGCTGGATGAAAATTTTGAATTTTTTATATGGTTTTTGTGCATTTATTAACTTTGAAAATCTCAGGAAGTTTAACATGCATCAATACTTGTTACACAATTAAATACATTTTCAATGATTTTTAATAATTATATGTAAACAGTAACTTAATGTGTAGGTATATAACATTATTTCGCACTCGAAATTCACACTAAATTTATTTTAGTTATTTCACCTTTAGGCCGTTTAAGGCTTCTTTGTTCTTTGTGACGGAATCGGACACAATTTCCGTTTTCGCTACGTACGATTATGATTGACTGGTCTTACCCAACTTCCAACATATTTTAGGGCCCGTCCTATATGTAACAGATCACTCGCTTCACACAAACTCGTCTCTCTCTCCCTCCCCCCCCCCCCCCCCCCCAAAAAAAAAAAACCTTTAATTTTCATTTTCGTCAATCCTTTCTCATATCAACACGTTACGCCCTAATTCAGTCATTCATCCACATCTGACTGAGCAAGCAGGCCGCAAAGTGCAATTTAAGGGGGTAGTTTCCTAAATTATTTAGCATCGATAATTAATTTTGTATTTTGCCTGCGACTTAAATTGAATCTATATCGTATCGTATTTTATAATGTTTTGCATTAACCTTTTGTTAATAACTATTGATGGGCCAAATCCCAATTTTCTTGAGTCCGAATCTCGAATTCAAATCCCAAAGAATGCCTCGAATATACCCCTCGAATCCAAATCTAGGTCTCAAGGATCATGGACAAGAAATAAAATTGTTAACTATAGTGTTGAAACATTTAAACCTTTAAATGATTAGATTGTTTCACAAAGTTTTCAGAATCTATACTATATATTGTAATTTAATTTTTTCTAATTACGTGATAAGTTAGAATGCCTTGAGTAATGGCCACAGGAAAGATATGAAGAAAAAAATTAACCAGGTAACCTTCAGGCGTTATCAGTGTTCAATTTTTTCCCCTCGAATATAGAATTCTTCGAATACTAAAGTCACGAAACACTTTCATTTTCAATATATCCTTCGTAAATAGAATAAACAAACATGATATGAAGTTTTTCAAGTCATTAAATAAAGACTTAATTTTATAAAAACATTAAAAATATATTTTGGTTATTATTAATTTGTAAATATTACAAAGTTGTAAAGTAAATCCCCTTAAAGTAAAAGTAGTGAAATAGCAGCTTCGACGGTTAATGGAATGGGTCACGCGCAGTCCCCGCACTCCGCAGCAGAACGGCGATCTAGTTTTGGGAGGGACGCGCGCAGGTGCAAGAGGTGACTTTCGGTCAACGTCTGCCCCCTTGGCAACGGCCCGCGCCGAGTTGCTATAAGTACACTTCTGGACGCGGACGTGAGCCAGGTGTCGCCCTGGCCTGGTTCACCGCTATTCCTGGGAGACGCGTCGCCACGCCACGGCGACTTGTGGAAGATCAGCTCCCAGCACGAAGCCACGCACTCGACACATGCACTCAATCAATGAAAGCATCGGGGCTTAAGGTGGACAGATCACCTCAATATTATGTATTCTTTTTATTGCAAGTTCTCCTGCCTTTTAATACTCTCGCCTCAGACAGGAGTGTTTCCCGATTGGCTGCAGCTGACACTTAATTTAACGTAGAAATCTTTAAAATAATGCCAACCGTCAAAAATATTCACTTTTCATGTTACATCATATACTTTCACACATACTTTCGCTGCCTGAATTGTAAACGTTGCTTGAAACTATCACGCGCAGATATCAGCACTTAAAAATCGGAAATTTTAAACTATTAGAAACGACTCAGATAACGTGAAGAAGACTTGAAAAAATCCTACACTCCAACTTTGGGCCTGATTTTCGAAAATATATTTACCAAAATACTGTCCATCTTGTTAAAATTCACTAGACCGTTAATACTATAAAGTTATTCAGCACACTTTAGAAATCATACTTCTATGACATTACCAAAATATTTACCTGAAACATTTAAAAACACGCATTGTAACACTAAGTATATGTTTGTACATTTGTTTTCACTTAAAGGACTTAAATCAGGTTGTAAATGCTTCGTACAAACAAACCTTAACCTTATTGAGCTGATTAAACATTATATTATGTTATTAAATTTTTTTTTTTTAAGGTTTTCTAGTGACGAGGTCAACAAGCGTGCTCTTTACCTCAGGGCTGTTAAGCCTACTGGAAATTTAGAAGGAGAATATGTATTATCATCATTGTAAAGCCAGTTTTCTTAAATATTTAAAAACTATAATTACTTTTTACTATGACTAGTTTGTATTACCAAATATATTCCAGGGTAGTTTTAAATATAATAAAGTTACATTTGGCACACCAATACGTTTTGTATGTCCCCTAATATTTACGAAAGTGAATATGTTGCTTCAGGTGGGTCCGCCATCTTGATTGCACATTTCCTTTCATAGATTTCCGTTCCATATTCACGAAATTACTCCTACTAAACGCCGTTTATCGAGAGCTATGTTGCTATGTTATGATGTTTACACATCAAAAAAGGGATAAAATAATTATTTTTTACTGTCGTTACTGATGTGAAAACCTAACTGCAGCTAAATACTTGGCTTAGCGTGCCGCGAGTCAGCACAAGCAGTCACAACTGAGCTGGTTGGGAAGAAGATAAATGGTTCGCAAGCGAGCAGCTGATACAATTTGGCTACGGTAATCGTCCTCGGACAAAGCAGGGAACGCAAGGAAACTAAGATTCATAAACCCCGAGTCAGTCGCCCAAATATTTCACGTTCGTGCTTCTTTTTTGTTTTAAAATTAAAATGTAGGTTTTGTTAGGTCAGTTACATAAATGACATTCTCGCAAAAATCCGTTCTTTATTACTTTTCCTGGAGGGAATGTTTTCACTTGTCTAGGCTATCGTACTTCAAATTTAAGTTTGGTTAGATTAGATATGATAGTTAAACAAATAATACATAAAATCGTTATTTAAGTAATTGAAATCTTCGCGAA
The DNA here is from genome assembly GCF_032445375.1 of Bacillus rossius redtenbacheri. Taxonomy (NCBI): domain Eukaryota; kingdom Metazoa; phylum Arthropoda; class Insecta; order Phasmatodea; family Bacillidae; genus Bacillus; species Bacillus rossius. The sequence goes on along the minus strand of NC_086330.1, from coordinate 114,888,949 downwards.
TTCTTTTTTTTTTCTTTCGGGAGGGTAGTGATTGTGAGTAGTCAAAGTAATTGTGATGGGAAAGAAGAGTTGAGTGGGTTATGTCCATAACATTAAATATATATATATATATATATATATATATATATATATATATATATATAATCGCAAAAATGTGTGAATTTCGTAATTAATGAATTTATTTATTTATTTTCTTGACCAAACTAAAAACTAAGTGTTTTTGTAGGAGGGAACCGGGTTAGGGAGGGACCCAGGTAGGTCTCAGGTCGCAGTCTACGCTAGTCATGCTGGGGTTAGCCATGCAGGGAAGGGTCGCATGCATCGTGTGCTTTGTGCGGGGATTGGCCAGTCACGGCAGCAACTGGCGCCAAGACTAACTCCCCTACCTTAAAAGTTGCTTGAAACTATGTGTGTTCCCAGTAAAAACCCCTCAGACAGACATGTTATTGCGCGGGCGAGCGGAGAGCTTCGGACATGTCCGGCAGCGGTCGGAGGCCCCGGGGAGCGCGGACTGCGGCGACGCGGCGGTCCGGCGGGTGAAAGTGGAGGAGGCAGGCGGGCAGAACTGTTAGAAAGTGGCGGCTGAGATCTAGCCAGCTAGCCAGCCAGCCAGCCAGTTGTTGTAATGATGTTTTCTTTCCCTCGCAACCGGCTTCACGCAACAGTTGGAGCGCGTGTCAGGCGCCAGGCTGGCTGAACGTCCAGCGCCAGTTACACGCCGCGACTGCGCATCCACTACGTAAGACTCCCACGTGGCTCACTCGGCAACAATCATCGCTTTCTTTGACGTGAAACACAAAATTACGTTCTTTAAACGGTTATTGCAACGGGGTAGATTGATTCAATATGCTATTTTGGACATACAGTATTATACCAGAAAATGGCGTATGTCATAAGAAACCCCAATAACGGCCTGAGGACGGGAACAAACATCTCAGTTCATTAAACGTCGAAAATGTAGTCTTAGAAAGCCTACACTGTTCGCCTTTGCTGTCGTTGTGCTATCCAGAATATTTATTCAGTATCATCGTTGGATTCGTTTGTTTGTCGCTGTGTTTTTGTCTTTATTTACTGTCCTTGTTGCTACTTCTCGTAGTTTTAGCCCACTCTGTCCGTCTGTGCTGTAAAATTTTTGACTGCTTTTTTTTTATACATTGGCTGGTTTAAGCTGTTTTCTTTGTGTTTGCATGTTCACTTTTTTTGTTGTAATTTTCATCCTTTTTTATCCGTTATTGAGAAACACTTTTCTTCAAACATGGTCGCCGAAACGCAATAAATTTGGTAGTTTAACCGCATTTGAGTTGTATTATAGTGCTTTGCATAATTTACAAACCGATACTCCAAACCTAACGTGGTTGCTGAACATTTTGAATCTTGCGTTTTTACGTAGTTTATAAATCACGCCTTCATACTCGGTCGCACACGCAATGTTGATAATTTTTTTATGGTACTAGAGCATTTCTTTTATTTAACAGTTATTTCTATAAATATTAACACTATACCTCTATTTATTTATACGTCACGAATGTTTTCAACAGCTTCGTAGTTATCACTCGCGCGAATTTTTACACTCGCTATATTACACTAAGTAAGTAGACGTTAAAATATTTGCAACGAACAACAAACGCAAAGAGGTATCCTGTTAAATTTACAATAAAGAGACAATTGAAAAAAAAAAAACAATCAGCATGGCGTGCGAGACGAACTGTAAAAACCTGATCAGGAAATAATACCTAACCACAGCCCATTCCGCCAATTCGCTTCTCGCTGCGATGCACGGAAATGGGATGACAATTTTCTAGTGTATGATACGGGAACGTTCCTCGGAAGAAAAAAAAAAATGTGGGTCTTGTGACATTTTATTTATAAATACGTTTTTTTTTTTTTTTTTTCGTGGTATAACAAGGAGAGGTGTCTAACTTCGTCTAAAAGTTTTTTTTCGGAAGTTGTATTATTACTTTTGATTCCAGCATTTGGCCTTTTCTCTGTGTAACTTCAAAAGCCATTATGTTCTTAACAAGGAAATACATATTTACCCACCATGTTTCTTTTTTTGTTTTGTTGTTTGCTAATTCCAGACTTTTATTATTAAAATAATTCGAAAATGGGACTACACAAGTAAATTTTTTGGTGTTTCCCAGCTGCGGAATAAAAAAAAAAAAAGACATTAACTGACTACTATACATTTAGTCAGGCAAAAATTTTATTTATGAATATTTTCCCTACTTAGCAGATAACAATATTCAAAATTTAACTTTAATGCTTATAAGGTGGAACATCCGTGGAAATTGTCCTTTATTGAAATTATGGCATAAAAATACAATAACCCAAACCAGGTAGGTGACATAGCATTAAAAATTACGCAAGGAAATAAAAACTTCATAAACCTTTTAAATAATTATGAAAACCACTTTTTTTTTCTACTATGTGATCACAGAGTATGTGTGTTAAACGAAAAATCTAAAAAAAAATAATAATGCACTGATTTCTTAATGTCCGTGCTATGCAAGATGAAACGTATAGCATTGTTATTAATGCTAAATAATTTTTACTAAATATATAAATTAATATCAATATTAAGTTACGTAAGTGTTTATAATTACGATCATTTGCGTAAACTTATACAGCTCGACAATAAAGTTTAGTAAATAGAAATATTCCGAGAGAAAATCTGTGGCCCAACAACGTATGCAAGACAGCTATAGGAATAAATCGGTAAGAAAATCTCTGTAAAAGTAATCACAATATAATAATATGAAGTCAGCGTGCGAGATCGAGCGTAAGTGCCTACGCTGTAAGAAAGTACAGTAAATTTCAACGAAGAATTCGCCTAAAATAAACGAAGGGTTTCTCGGAATTTCAGATAGCCAGATGTTTGCGGTGGCCTGCGTACTAACAGCGCTAGTAGTAGTTGAACCCATCATTAACATTGTGTTAAATGGACATTTGGTTTGTAATATGATATTATTCCGTCCGAATGTTTGAAATTTTTTCCCAGATTACTAATTTTTCATTTGTTTTGGTTCTTGGTAAATGCCCAATCTGTACCAAAGGCGTAAATTATTTCTGAATGTCAATTAAGTTTAAGTGGTGGGAGAGAATGCCTCGCTCTTGTTTTGCGCCTGGTTGTAATGAAGGTTACTGCTTAAAACCATCAAGTTTTTCCGTTTTTCTATGTGCCTAAGGACCCGGTTAACAGAAGAAAAAAATGGCAAGCTGCAATACCAAAAAAATAAGAGTTGATATCTCACATTAAAAATAATTACTGAACCTCGAAAATTACATTTGAAAGAATGACGCATGTGGATTAAAATGTACAGCAAACAAATATTCTTGATTTAAGTACGCAATTAACATTTAAAACATTTAAAACATAAACATCTCTCTTACGAGAGATCCCAGTTTGTTTGTGATCCGCATTATCAACACTACAATTTTTAACTGACAATTGCGGAACATTTATAAGTTATTGCTATACTTTTAACCCCTACAAAGCTCCCAAATAAATTAGAAATCCTTAACTGAAACCAACTTTTAAAACTAAACAGAGTTTTAAAAAATATGCTCACGTTTACACGAACCTCCCATTTAGCACACTGTTATGATGGGTTCAACTACTACTAGCGCCGTTAGGTCGCAGGCCGCCGCGAGCTTCACTAAGAGGACCTATATATATGACTGTGATCAGGATTATGCGAAATCAATATAATCAAAGCGATTAACCAAAATGATAAAACTTTTCGGTATGGCCGCTTACTAAATCTTTCAAAGCCAACAAAATCGTTAATCACCAGCAAAAACAAACTAAACAGCAAGTTTTCCTGCTGCTGTTGATAACAAGGTTCGTCACACGAATACGCCGTATCGAGAGCCAAAAGTCAATTACTGTAATAATATGGCAACGTAATAGGCGAGTCACCACCTACTGCCTTTTTCCTGCTGACGTAGTCCACGACCTGAGTCACGGTAATTATCTGTGTAGAGTAGTGATGGGCAGAACGGTTCTTTTGACCGAACCGGTACTTTCGGATCAGTTCCGTGAAAGATTCGTTCAGAACGATTCGTTCATCTCGGTCATTTCGTTATTTTCTGTGTAAGTATAGGATCTGGCTCTTTTATCAGGTGTCGTAACCAGGGGCGTAGCCAGGGGGGGGTTTTAGGGGTTCAACCCCCCCCCCCCCCCCTTAGCACCAAATATTTAATTAATTTCTTATTCATCACTCAAACAAATTTCATATTAAAATTAATAAAAATTTTGCCATTACAATATTTAAATTTAAGTACAGAAAACTGCTAAAATAGCACTATTTTACACCTTAAAATCCAAATTTTCCCGGGGGAGGACCCCCGGACCCCCCGCTCTAATACAGAGGGGGGTGCCATGCTTCTTAACCCCCATACACAAATCCTGACTACGCCACTGGTCGTAACTCGTTCATCCTTTAGGGCCGGTTTTATGACCTCCGGCTAAAGTTCCGGCTAAAATTTAACCGCAGGCTAGCTCTTATTTCGGTTTTATGACTCCCTGTTAACGTCTACCTTCCAGTTAAAGTCCCGGCTAACCTAGCGGGTGGATGAACCGGCCGCTAGCTGCTTAACCGGAGGCTAAGCAACAGAAAATAAAATGGCGATGTATCAGGCGAGGTTAGTTGTTGTTAGTGATGATGACTATTTGAGGAATTCTATTGAATATTTGCAGGATGCGATGGAATAATTTATTACTAAATGTAAAATGCTTCGCTTTCGTCAAAGTTTTATTAAAAATTACATGGCATGAAAGTGTAGTCACGCTTTTCTATTCTCGTCGAGTCGTGTATTATTATTTGACTTTAATTGATCACGAAGTACATAAACGTATGCTATGTATATAAACTTAAATGTTCCTGCTTAAGAATATGTGTAAATAAGTGAATTTTAAAATTGCAAAACGAGGGTTATTATTACCGGTAGGTACCTATAAAATGCGTGTTTTCGTGGAAGTTGTATCTGTGAATTTTTATTCGTAATACAGTGGACATATGCCGGGAATGAAATGCACTTCATACGACTTCAGACGTGGTTATAATTCAATGAATGCAATTGAATGTGAAAATAAATGTTACCCAATTATCCCTTCCCTATTTTACAAACCATTAGGTACTTATTATCTACCTGCCACGCAAGTGAAAAACGAAAACAGCACTGGAATTATTCTGTTTACCGTATCCAAGTTTATCCCTTGATCCTATCGGCATGACCCTTTATATGTTGGTCTTGTTTTACATTATACTTGCTGTTTTAATTTAGAATGTTGAAAAATCCTGTACACAACACAAAATACCTAACATATCACGATGCAAACAAATTATGTCAGGTCTTGTAAAAATATATTTCTTTCGTATACATTTTACAATCATAATTATTTCCCCAGTGAATATATCTAGGATCTCTCGACCTACTAAATTAAAACAGCAAACATCCTATACCACAAACTAATTCCATCAGGATCGGATTCATTTGGATACGTGATACGAAACTATTAGTACAAAAATGAAACCTACACCAGTGAAATGAAAATTGACAAGTATTTTCCCGAAACGGGGTCTATATTATTTGATTATGAAATAAATTTATGAAAGAAATAAGTGTTCTCTAGCAAAAATGTCATCCCTATTTATTTGTTGGTATAGAATTACTTCGTTAGTTTTGGCTTAATATATAACCTAACAAAATCATGAGTTCCAATACAAGAGTAAAGTTGAAAACACACGGTTTTGAATCGTAAATTGTAATTTTATGGTTTAATACAAAGCAGGTTTGACGTCAAAGTAGTTTTTGGTTAATTTAATTATATCTGTTGCAAGATAAAGTTCGCGGCATATTTCTTTACTGCAGCTGTAAATATTCCGAATCACAATACAAACAAACAGCTGACTAACATTCTACCAGAAAAAATAACTGTCTTGCAACAAAAGTTACCAAATTCTGTTTTATTTCATTACCAACACACCCATATTACACCACACGCTTCGTCAGGTTACGGTTAGCCAACCGCAGGCTAAGTATGGGTCATAATACACCCCTCGTTCGTTAACCGGAGGCTAGCCTTACCTGGAGGCTAGCTAACCTGTGGATTTAGCCGGAGGTCATAATATCGGCCCTTAGAGTATTAGCTACGTGTTTGCTTCCAGCCTCCCCTCGTTATCGCGTGACCCGATAACGAGAGGAGGCTGGATCGCGTGGGTGGTTATCTTTATCTACTCTGCATGGGTAGATGAAATTTCAAACGTCTAGTTGTATACTGACTGTTATAAAATTATTGACTGTTGATCGCTGCAAATGCTTCATGCAGTGATTCTCTATAATACGGGAGCATTAAATCGAAGAATGTTACGAAAGTGATCTTTCTTAACTTTAATTTGTAATCGCACTATTATAGCTAGTACTTGAACATTGCTTTTCGTAGCCAGTGAATCACAGTTGCGTATATGAAACAAGATTATTTATATTGTATTACTTTTTAAGTTACAAATATTAATATATAGGCTATTTACACTCTAGAGACAGTAAAGTGTTTACATGTAGACCAACACATTTAGAGAAAAAAAAGACAAAAATTGAATACTACTACTGCGATTCAGTATGAAGAGAGACAAATGAAGTACATTAATTAACCCCAAAATGGTAAGTGTGAACATTTGTAGTTACCTACTTTCCCTGTTATTTTTAATTCATATGTTTTTTTTTTTTTTTTTTAGTTTTTTATTTCCAAATTTGTGTATGTGAATGTGAAAAAGCAATTTTAAACCACTACTTAACAGTTGACATTTTCAGGTATAGATACTTTTCATGTTACCCTATTTTATTATTTGATCAGTTATCGTTTGCTCTTATGAACATGCGCATGATTACTAATTCTTCAGACTCCTGACGTCATGAATCATTTCACGAACGAATCAGACCGGGCGCGTGGCCGGTTCTCTCATCTCGTTCTCTCGTTCTCTCCGCGTTTTCGTTCTTCCGAATCTTTCAAGGTACCGGCTCTCAAAGAGCCGGTTCTTTACATCGCGAACGAATCGCAAGATTTCGTTCTCTCAAAGATTCGTTCTTTTTGAACGAATCGTTCACGAACGACCCATCACTAGTGTAGAGTCGCAGCACTGTCGCAGAGAGAAAAGCGTCCTGGAAATTTTTAGAAGTCTTGTAAGGATTTCAATAAATGCCCACCGGATCAAAGCTTCAAAACTGTCAAGATTTGTAAATGGCGTCTGTTCACGAATAACATTTAGTTGAAGGACTCCAGAACGTAGCTTTGATTTCACTTTTAAAATCTTCAAATTATTGTTTGGCATGACAAACACATCTCTGCAAGATTCTTAACCACCACTGTGTTCTGGAGCCCTTCAATGTGATGTATAATGACTTTTTTTTTCTTTCAAGGTTTTCTTAGTGAAATCGTTCAAACGAGTGTTTTGAAGTAATATGTAGTGCCACAAGCGCATTTTTTCTGTATCATAAAGTTTATGGTGCCACTCTAAGTCCGGTGTTACCCAACACCAGTTGGCTGGGGCTGACTGAGCATCGGACTATATATACCTTTTCACTCAATGATAACGCCACATCGTTCTCAAAAGAGGAAAATCTGCATCGGCTATTTTAAAGCAGGACTATCAAAGATCCGTCGTGTCCATCCGTCACCCACCCGTCTGTCATTTGTCCGTCAATCAGCCGAGCGATTCATCCGAGCGATTCATTTTATTTTTTATTTACTTTAATACTTCCAACTAACAATTAAAGCTAACTTTTTTTTTTTTTTTTAGAAAATGTATCTTGTTTAGTTTTACCCGTCGGACGATTACATTAAGCACTTATAAATGATTAAACAAACTAAAATATTTATTTGAATTTATTTTCAAGTTACCATGCAATAGATATTAATAACTTTTGAGTCTCAGGCAATTTTTGTTTCAAATATTACATTTTAAATGTGTTCATGGATTAGTTAAAATAAAATATGGAGGAAGCATCTAAACAAACATTAAAAAAACTTTTCAAATAAAAACAATGACTTATAGACATTTCTGAAGTTAACATTTCATCTGTCCGTCGAAGGTTAAAGCTTGGCAAGGTTTGGACTAACGGACGTGTGACGGACGGATGAGAAGGATGATTTTAGTTCCACATTTGAGGATAAATTATTTAAGATAGAACAAAAAGCTTCGGGATTATATTTAATTCAATGAAGTTCTACTGGGATCCTTGAAAATATTTGGAAGGTCAACAAAAATGGCTGTCATCCTTTAAACCAGGGCACAGATGAGGTGTGCAGAGCTTCAGAAAAAAATAACGCGATCTTAAAACTTCAAGACATCAGAGTGGTGTTCGTTTACGAAAAGCATTTAATAATACGCTGAGGGCGGATGAGTAGTTACGTATTTGGTATTTGGTATTTAACTTTATTTTTAGGAGAGAGTAAATAGCTGAAACTCGTGTTATCAGAATAATTTTTTAGGCATAGAACAACCGGTTAAGATTCTAAAAATCACTCAAGGGACTTTCATTATACTTTAATCTTCATTTTCCCGCCATGTGTTATGACTACCGCTCAAATCTCATAGTTTTCCTATGCACGACGAGAAGACTGCGCGCCAGTCCACAGCCTTCCGCGCTAGAAGCTCCTGCGAGCGTCGCACTTATCATTCCGCCTCACTGAAAAATCATTCCTGATAAGCGGGCACTTTTAATATGTACATTTCAAGGATACCTTAGGCTAACAAGTTATTTAATGAGGTATTTCAAACAAGGTATTTAAAAAATAAATAGTGCTACGAGATTTTAAAATCTCAATAATGCGCCAGCTACGTCCGTCGTGGCACGAGTTTTTGACAGCGCTATGGGCAAATTGGGTTTTCAATGTTCAGTTGAAACTGCGTGTTGTCTATGTACGTACTTGTTCTATGGTATAGAGGCGACGCGACGTGGCGCGCTACCGTGCTACTTTATTTACTCTATGGCCTTGTCTGTCTGTGTCGCGCCTAGCGCCTCCACGCAACTGTTGTAGGCAACTCCGCGGAGTCGTGGCACGGAATTGAACAACGACGAAGCTTACCCAGTTCGCCAGTCTCTTGAGCACATTCACAACGAAGCACGACTCGCGTCACGTCGCTGGCCATCTTTCGGCACTGCTGCGTCAACTGTAAAACACGCGGGGAGAAAAGCGCGACGCCGGTGCCCACACTAGCGGCTGTTCCACCACCCATTGAGCAGATAGTGCGCGCTTTATCCGGTAGATAGCTCTGCGCGCTCTCGCAGGCGGAACAGTATGTACAGATGAGAATGAAATCCCTCCACACGCAAATCATGTCGTAGGTATAATGTATAGTAATTTTGTACTGTAAGGGCGCCGCTCTGAAGAAAAAAAATAGAAACACCCGTATACTGTATGTATCTATGCAGTTCCTTATTTTATTTCCAATTATAAATTCAGATATTTTCAAGAACTTAACACATGTAATTAACCAGTTTACGTTCGTCTGTTCGCCATGCTCGAGTTCACGCAGAAGCGGATCCAGAGGGGGGGGGGGGGGGGGGGGGGGAGGGGGGCTAAGGGGCTCAAGCCCCCTCCAAAAGCATCTGGGTCCACTATTGTTTTAGTGTTTGCCTTGATAAAGCCTAGCCTCAGCTGGGTCAAGCCCCTCCCAAACCAAAATCCTGGATCCGCCACTGAGTTCAAGTAAAAGATTTATGGTATTTGCGGGTTAAGGGATTGTGTAAAATTATTGTAAATATCACCTGTAATGTAAATATAGTAACGCAAATCTTTAATAGTGTAGCCGAGACCGTTTTCAATGATATATACCCCTGATGTCGCCGGTTTACTGTTTACTTGAAACTAGCTGCAACATGATCCTGTGGCTTTCTAGAGATCTTAAGGAATACAGCATAGCTAAGGCAATTTGGCTAAGGCTGTCTCTAAAAGACAAGAAGGATGTTCAATGTAAGTACGTTACGGCCGAGGTCAACACTGTGTTCCTTCCAATAAGGCACAATTAACTCAGGGGCGTAGCCAGGGGGGGGGGGGGGTTAGGGGTTCCAACCCCCCCCCCCCTTAGCACCAAATCTTTAATTAATTTCTTATTCATCACTCAAACAAATTTCATATTAAAATTAATAAACTTTTTACCATTACAATATAAATTTAAGAACCGAAAACTGCTAAAATAGCACTATTTTACACCTTAAAATCCAAATTTTCCCGGCGGAGGACCCCCGGATCCCCCCGCTTCAATACGGGGGGGGGGGGGGGCATGCTTCTTAACACTCCCCATACACAAATCCTGGCTACGCCACTGAATTAACTCATTACTTAAGCTCTAATATAGCAAAAATTAAAATGGCTAGTTTGATCTGTTTGATCTCTCGGGTTGCCTGATTGTCGCTAAAGTGTAGTTAAAATAGTACCGTAGTCAGTCGAACCGCATTCACGTTTATGTTGACATGTATTCATGACAATGCGATGTGTCGAGATTATTCCATAACTTGACTCGTAAAATTGAAGGCGTGTCGCATGCCAAAATTGCACGAATATAAAAAAAAACAATTTTATAGATAATATTACATGTAAATAAATTAGCATAGTATTGTCGGTGTCAAAATTTTAAATACCATCGAATGTCAAACTTTTTCGACATGTTTCATGTCGAACGACATCGAACGGAGGTCAGACAACCCTAAAGATAAATTAACCGTCAGAGCAGAGGATGCAAAGTTGTACAAAATACCGTATTTAGCAAACCGATATCGCAACTTTGATTACAAATATAATAAAATAAAAAAAGCTCTCGAGTGCTTACGACTCTATGCAGGATTTTCGTCGCTATACTGCGTACTTTATTTTTCATTTTTATCGTTAAAATTAACTATTGAATATTTTTTGTTCGTCATTCAAGTATATTATTTCGTGGCGGCCACACACACACAATTTTTTAATTATTCTACCAGAAAATCATGCCATTTAACGTTTTTTTTTTTTTTTTTTTTTTCTAGCTTGAGTGAGAATGTGTTGGGTACACGTGAGCAGGTTGGCGAGGTGATTCACGCGGACATAATGAGAGCCGCTTCCATGTACGGCATTCTTCCTTAGAGGGACGAGACCTTCTGTCGACGGCCGTCGCACGGCAGCACTAGTCCCGCTCTGCTTCCGCGTGGCCCCGACTCTGGCGGGGCCGGGTCAAGGAGCACAGCAGCTGCTCTGCGTCCGAGACGCACACGTATCGATCCGGTAGCGCCCGAAGCGCCCGAAGTGCCCGAAGTGCGAAGCCATTTCGTCCGTGCACGCCTGCACGCGTCACAATGCACCAGCCAACTTCACATTGATGAGAGTGAGAAGGGTGGAGGGGGGGATATGGGTGGTATGCAGTGGCGTGCCCAGGATTTTGCTCTGGAGGGGGGGGGGGTTTGGCAGAAGGCTAGGGCCTTTCCGGGGGGTCTGGGGGGTATGGAATACCCCCCAGCTAGGCGGGGGGTCCGGGGGTCCTCCCCCGTGAAAATTTTGAAAAATACGTGTTCAATATTGCTGATTTAGGCTATCTAAAAATACTGTTTAATTAAACATTTATGCTTGGTCATTGAATTTATTTTAAAATCATACTAAATATTTATTTTTTTCATTTTATGAATTTAATATTAAAATATTTTTAGCCCTGGGGGGGGGGGGTCCGGTCCCGCTCGTACCCCCCCCCCCTTCCCCCTAGGCACGCCCCTGGTAGTATGGAACACCTCCCAGTTAAATAGGTAGTAAAGAAAATCGACATGTAGTTTTCCCGCCTGAGACAGGGACTCCATGGATGTTACGTGGGCTGAACTCACAGGAGCCGACTGCCCTGCCCGAAGGACAGACCTGTCGTTCCGGCCAGCCTCAAGAGTGCGTGAGGTGAGGCAATATAGGGCATGGAGCAGCGACGGAATGAATTAGTGGAGGGAAACGGGAGTACCCCGAGAAACGTACGCCTCTCTTCCCAATTGCGAAAAATCCGTGTTCGATCCCGCCGAGAGCTAAACCCCAGTCGCCCTTTTTTTTTGGGGGGGGGGGGGGGGGGGGGGTTGAAGTGTTTAAATAACATCTGTGATAACTTGAACAGTTATTATTAAGACTATTGTCTTATCCCAATTTTTTAGTACTAAAAGTTTAAAAATCAGTACACTCATCACAAACACATGACCAAAATATGTGTACAGGAAAATACTTCAAACTAGGTTCGCCTGTGCGTCTCTGTGTTGTTGAGTTGTCCACATTATCTGTTTAGTATCATCGTTGATGACTGTACTTGCTGCAACTGTCTCGTAGTTGTCAGTCCACTGTGTCTGATTGCTGTAATATATTTTCTGGCAAATTTTCTATGCAGTCTTTTTTTTTTTTTTAATTTTTGACACCGGCTGATTTGGACTTGTTTTCTGTGTGTTTGCATATACGTATTTTTGTACGTTGTTGAGGTTTCTTATGGCATAAAAAGTAACCAGCCTTTGGGTATGTAAAAAAAAAAAATCTCAAATCAATATTACCCAACGCAAGAACCATTAAAAGTAACGTAAGTAAGTAATGTAACACTACCAATAATAATAATTCGATAAATTGAAAATGTTTCAATGATGTATAAACGACTTAGTTATGAATGTGTAAGGGCAGAGAAAGAGGATAATGACCATGGCAGCATAAAATAATTGTTTTGCTGGGACAGTGCCACCAGAAATGAAATGATGATAAAGCACTGGCGGAATGTATGGATGGGAGGTGGGGGGAAAAAACATCAGCTACGACCACCAACTCCCTCCCACTAAGGTAATCCGAGTTCGATTCCCGAAGAGATCGAGTCCTGATTTTTTCGTTAAGTGGGGAAAAGTGGAGGACGTTTACGTGTTTTCTGTGGGTACCCCTTTCCACTCCAAAGCCCAGTTATTGCGGCAATTTTATTAGCATATCCATCGCATCTCATCTGCTCTAATGACTTGTATGTTAACGAGGCGTTAAGCTCAGTCAATTTAAAGACAACTTCCACCATGTTTGTCCATTTGCAAAAAAAAAAAAAAAAATCCTAGTGTGACCCAAGCCGGGATATAATAACTCGACTAGCTTATGGGGGGGGGGGGGGGGTGTTGCAATGTAGGGGTAGCTGTCCCAACTTCCACACAGATTTTCTTGAAGAGACAAAGTATCTCGACACTGTATATGTTACTCACTTTTGAATAGCATGTGTCATGTACGTTATGGTTTTTTTTGCAATAGTGTTAAATAACATATAAAAGACGTGTTATTGTCTGCTATTAACAAGCCTCATAACAGTACAACGTTGGAGGGAAAATTCTAGACATTTTGATCCAAGCACTTTACAAAAAATCCTCAACAATTAATTCATTAATTGTGCTGTCAACCCGCGAGAGTTGTTCAGAGCCTCGGTGCTCGCTGTCATGTAACTGCTTTTAATTTTTTTTTCTTACCACGTAGTGCAGTAGTGCCTATTTCGTAACCGTGACTTGCAAAGCAACTTTTCACAGCCACACGCAGTTGTTCACATACGCATAAGGAGAATAGGAACCGAATGACGCCATCTTGGTTTTAAACTTTTTTTTTTGCAATAACAAGTTTGCACCGTTAGGGTTTCTAAATATAACTACGTTAAAGCATAGTATACAATTTAATGAAATTCCTAAAGCTAATGTAAACTGGCTGCTAAAGGTAATTTCCCATGTGAAAACTTGGCTTCTAGCATTTAAATGATTTCTGTCAGACTAAAACTGTAACAATACTCTCAAAAGAAGCTATGCTATGGTATTTGGAAAAATATCTAAAGTGTGACCCATGCCTTACCGAAGACAAAATTCTCATGTTATGCAATCAAAACTGTTGAAACTAAAATGGCGTCTATCCCTATATCCTCTGTAACGTAAGAAGCGAGGTAGGATAAGCAGACCATTGTTCTAATTGTGAGAGCTGTCACATCTGAAGCGAGTTACACGAAGCGGATGGAAGCCCGCGGCGGGAACGCGGAACTACGACAGGCGCGGGGTCTCACGCAACTTTAAGGAGGCGGATTGAGTCGCCGACGAGATCTCCCCTGTGTTCAGTTCCGCTTTCCGAGCCCTTCCTGCGCGGGCCGTAATTGCCCTCCGTGCGCGCAACGCGCGTCTTTTGTTGCCCGCGCACACGCGCGCCGGTCCGTGGCGGAAGTCCGCTTTCACCCTCTCCCCCGCTCCCTCTGTCGCCCTCCAGCGCCGCGTGACACGGGAAGCGAGCGTCCTGCTGCCTGCTGCTTCTTGCCGCCCGCCCGGCCGCCGCTCGGCTTTCGCAACGCGCTACGCTCGCCCCCCAACACTCGAGAACCAATTACAAAGGGACTGATGGGACGCCATGATCGATCAAGCTGTTTTCATGCCATAATTCCTTTTTCGTGTGTAAACATCTTAGCTCTCGGCGTACGGCATGTTGTAGGAGTAATTTCGTGAATGGAACGGAAATCGATGGGAACTAACAGTTACGGACACGGTTCTGCCATCTGTGGAAGTCCAAAAAAAAAAAAACCATCGAAACAATGGCGGACCTGCGTGAATCATCAGTATATATACATTTCGTGAATATCGCAGAATTTACACCGCGAACAGGTACCTATTAAAAATAAAACTTTATAATACTACAACTATCCTTTATACTTTGTTATACATTATAGCCATAAAAATATATAATAACTTGAAAATACGTTAAATGCTGCCATTACAATTTTGACAACTCTTAGTAAACATTCTGAGGCCGGCGTCGTCGAACCCCTAAGGCCTCCGCGGCATTGTTTACACGGGATGAACGTGGCGGCGGCGGAGAGAGACGGAAGACGGAAACGAGGGACGGAAGACGCGTGCCGAGATTGCGGAAGTGACGCGCTACGCAGGAAGGCCGCGGGCGACGAGAAATGGCGCCTGCCGTTTAGAAAACTCTATCATGGGCTCGCCGAGAACACTTTCACGTCTCGGGTGACGACAGTCGGACAGCTAACAACTCGACGATCAAAACAGTGTAAGCAGGAATTAGCTTATCATGTTAGCAAATGCATTATATAACTGTGAAACTGTGGCAAATACAAAAATTATGTAGATACACATATAAGTCCGGAAATGCTTCTGTTAATCGCTAGGGCCATTACCGCGTGCAACGGGGATATGCTGGATCCCTGTTATGTAGAATGCCACATTGGCACAAAACCAAGTTAGTTGTGTACTTTTGTTGAACATCTTTGCGTACTGTTTGCTTTAAATTATTTCCTTTTTTTTGGTGGGAATGATATATATTTTTAGGTTTTCTTACGATTTCGAAAAGGGCGGGAATATATATCCCCCCTTTCCCCTCCCAGTGTACGACCTTGTCACCAAGGGATGGTGAGATGAGAAAGAAACACTGACGTAAAGAACAGATGGAGGAAACAGGAGCACTTCAAAGAAATATCATCCAGGCAAAGTCCACCACGTTTTCTACTTTCAAAAAATTTCCGGATTCACCTGGCCAATACCGGATCGCTTTGATGTGAAGAGACAGTCCTGACCACTGAGTTCGACAAGCTAATTGTGGTTATCTATGATACTTACTCATGTCACATCACTCAACGTCACGCCGAGAACAGTCAATACCCCAATTAATTGCGGTTCTGAATATAAAAAAAAAGATTCTGTTATTTGAGTTACAGGCATTTTTTTCTTCAAAATTTTTAAAATCCTGATTCTGTACTAAATAATTAGATACTGTGACTTAAAATTTGTGTCACACAATCCTCAATAACCACCCTGTTGTTAACTATTAAAAATAAAATAAAATGTAGGCCTACTATATTTTTTGGGGAAAAAAATATGTTTTGCACGTCTGATACGGCAAACATTTTTAATCAGGTAACTTTGACTGTAAATACATGCTAAGTAAGCTATTTGCTTCGATGAGCCATCTTTTCAAATAACTTGCCAAGTTAGAACAGTAAAATATTTTAGAGAATGAATAGTCAAAGTTACCCGATTAAATTTTTTTCCCCGCATAATTCGTGCAAATAATTTAATTTACCCCTAAAATATTGCATGTTTGATTTTATTTTTAACCGATATCAATAGTAAGGTTATTCAGGATTGCGTGAAAAAATGTGCAGTCTTCGTATCGAGTAATAATTTGGTGCAGGGTGTGGGGATTTTAAAAATTTTGAAAAAAAAAAAATGCATATTGAAAAAAATACACTTTTTTTTTGTTCAGAACCGTAATTAATTGGCGTATCGACTGTTCTCGGCTTGGGACAGCCGAAGATTCACCCCCTTAGATCGACATGCCCTTCGGGCTGGGTCGGTCATGTTCGGTTTTTTTTAAATTTTTTTTTTATCTGTACGTTCAAAACAAACATTGCATTATTGATCAAAGAATTGTAGACTAATGTTATTTTATATTTTTTAAGAGTAAAACGCATGTACACTAATATTGCCCTGTTACTAATTATGAGATTTTCAGGTAAGTTATTGAGCTATTTCTGTTTGATTTGTTAGGAGATTAGTTTTGTCAGTTTACAAGTTAACCTTGCTTGTGTTATTCTTGGCAAGTAATCATTTCTTATACAAATTTTTGTACACTATAGGCTTATTATTTAAATTTTAGGTAGCGTGTGGAGATTTCATCTTATGTTCATGAGCGCACAACGTATAAAATCATAATAAATGTTTTCTGCTGGTGTGTAGCAGTTAACCGCATTTAAGTAAAAATATTTTGAAATAATTGTTAGCAGAGCTGAATTACATTCAGGTGAGTGCACTTAATATAATTTGGGGTATTGCAGGAAAAATTATAAATTCCTAAAGTGTTTTTTACTTCCTGACATGTTAAAAATTATTATTCTCTATGAGGGTTGTTTGATACTGCAAGTAGTTTATCATGTTTAACATGTGGATAGGTTAGGATTATTTATTACATATCTGTAATATTGAGATACTGCCCATGGGTTAGCTGGATTAAAAATACAGTGAAATTTGTTAGGTTAGTAACAATATACGTACAGTGATTCTAAGTACAGTGGAATTTACATTTGGTTAGCTTACGATGGCGCCAATTAAAAATTCTGTAAAATCAATTGAACGGTTGGATGTTACTAACCTAATTTAACCAACCAATATGCATTTACAGTGATTTTTTAGGTTATTATCTCACGTTGCTGCGTTTTGTATGCAAAATAAACTTTGGACTCTTATTAATTTTTTTAAATCTCTAAATATGTACCTGTATTTACTCTAAAAAAAGTTTTTCTAAATTCAGACTTGTTTTTGAGAAATCACTGTTTATAGGTTATATTACATTACCTGTGCAGTAAAGGGCCTGTCACCATGTTATTTAATTGAGTTGCAGATCTTGTTGTTTTTCATACACAAATTGTATATTTTTTATTTGGATATTGCAATGCAGTAACGTAAATTATAACATTAAAAAAGTTATGGTACTCCTTATTGTGCATTACAAACCCAAAGCATCAGTCCTTGAGAGCGATATTTTTAGCAGTTTATAGGTGCAAAATTCTGATTTTTTACGTGAGACAACACATAACCTGACATATAAAATAAATTTTCATTTTGTAACAAATGATTCCTTTTATACGTCAGGTTACGTGGTATTGCAGGTAACTAATCTATGCTTTGCGCCTCCATACTGCTATAAAAAAATCCCTGTCAAGGGTTGGCGTTTGGTTTGGATACACATTAGAGACTCGTAACTTTTTTAAAACATTTATTTACGTTTCATTGGGTTATAATATTCAAATAAAAAATATATACATTCTTATATATATGGAAAACCACAGGATCTGCAATGCAATTAGAGGAAAAAATGGCGACAGCTGCTTTACTGCATAGGCTATCTAGTGTGACCTGCAAAATGTGATTTCTTGAAAACCAGTAGGAATTAAGAAAAGCTGTTTACAGTTTTAATAGAGGAAGATTTTTAGTGTCTGAAAAGGTATTTTCTGAATTGTATAATTTAATTTATGGATAAGCATCAACAAAAGAAAATTACCTTTTTTTAAATTTAGCTAACCAACCATTCACATGATTTTACAAACTTTGTATTGTTTATACTTACCTGCTTGAACATTAAACTACTGTTAAACCATTTATTTAATTTTTTTTAAATATCTTTGGGAATTAGCGCAGTGTAATCGAAGACGTTGACTGTATTGATGATTGATTTACTTTATTGATGAGCAACGAAGTTGTATCATTGTTGGATTGGTTAAGAAAATTCAAGGATCAAGGGTACTGATCAATGGTTTTTAACATTATATTTACTTGAGTCCATTGGTAAAACGTTAAAACACTGGATAGGCTAAATTTCCATCGACTGCTTATGTTATTTCTTCATTCTCACTTGAAAACAATTACAGGGTTATACTGTAGTTCACAGTTGCAATACTTGGTTAGGTTAGTTACATAAGTGCTGTTAAATCACGAAAATGGTTAGGGAAAGGTAACTTCTTCATAACTACTGTAAAATGGTGTAAGCAATTCTTTAGGTAAGTTTACCTAGACTTTAAAAATAATTTATTTGGCGAAGTACGTAGTACTAAGAATTACTATGTATTTATCAAATTTGGTTTGTGTGGAAAAGTTGTTACTCTAGGAAATTTCTGAATCCATCTTTGTAGGAATATAAACTAATATTATTAAGAAACAAAAAATACAATGTGTGGTATATTTTAATTTTCTAACTCCCTCTGAACTCTGCAGTTATGCGATTATCGATAATAATTGTAAATCATTGCAATGTACATCCGACACATTTTGTAGTGATTTCACAACTGTACTATGAAGTAATGCCATCGACTGCTGCAAAATAACATGCTGACATCTATTCTCGTGTAGGCATTTTGTTGATACGACTAAAATATGAGCATATAGGATACATATAGAATCTTACAAATTTTGGTAACCTACCTACTAATACTCTCCCCGAAGACTTTGATTAGATACATGTAACATGCATTACATGAAACAAATTCAACTTCTAAACATTTTGCTTGAATCAAAGCCTAGATTTGCTTAAGCTAATAACAAGCAAATACTTCACTCGAGGCCCTGAGAAACATACTTCTAAAATTGTTTAGTTACTTGGATTGTTAAATACCTAGTTTTTCTGCAATAATGGGCACAAGAGCTTAATTTTACAACTCAAAAGTTGTTGAAGCATCAAATAGAATTATGTTTTGCATATAATTTTTTTTCACATAAATGAGTATTTGTCAAAAAGTATTTGGAAAAAAATATCTGTTTGAAAGGACAAAGAAAAATGTTAATTGTAGTACATAAATGAGAATTTACCAAAAGTATTTGTGAATGTATCAAAATTCTAACTAAAATGGTTTTGAAAGTAATTTATCATTCTGATACGCATAACGTTTTTCTTTGATACATTTATTTATCAGTTTCATTTCTCTTTAGTACAATCTAATCATTTAACTTTGATTTCTTTTTTGTTTCAGGCTTGTGGAGAACAGCTTTTTTTTATCTACTCTTTGGCTGGCCAATGTAAATAAGCAATTATTTCATGAATGCAGCGAGAGAGTTTATTTGATGTATTTTAAAATCACTGATAATATTTATTGGTGTATTTTAAAATCACTGATAATATTTATTGGTGTATTTTAAAATCGCTGATAATATTTGTTTTGTGGCTGGAAGATGGTAACCATGGTGACTTGTGAATTTTTATGAAGGATTAATAAAAAGCAGTAAAAATTATTAATGGTTGTCACAAGGAATTTTTTTTTCAATAATCAATCAATCATCTACACTCTACAGTAACAATTTTCCTTAACTCAAATAATATTTCAATACATATCTTATAAAGTATTCATATATGTACAATATAGACCAATTTTGAGCTATTCTGATATCAGTATATTAGTTATTATGAACATATACTATCAGAACTACCATTTGCATATAGTGCACATACATACATAACACTAGCCAACAACCATTAAAAAAAACACTACTGTATACACTTATATTAAAAAAAAACCAATTATAGACAAGTACAGATTATTCATTATTATATTCTAGAGCCAATTCCAATAAGTGTAAGGGCGTACCGGTGTTACGATTTGAATTATTGGTGGAAATAGTGGGCGCCACCACGTGAGTGGGCACGTGGACCCGGCTTGATACTCTTGCTCAGGGCATTACGTGGCCCGTGTGAAGCGAGATATTAGCCCTCCTGATTTTTAACGCAACACCTGTCCCTAACTAAGCCCGCTCTCAGCGTCGGGCACGCTTATAGTTCACCTCAGTGGGCTCTTAGGGCGTCCCACACGCCGCTGACTGGTTAAGGACCCACGTGGCCCCCCCGAACACAAAGACACGTGGTTCAATTAAGTTGGTTTTATTTACTTACACGTTACATGCCATCATACAATCCTTCCGTGATACTGTTAAAAAACGCCCGAGGCACGAATCGGTTTAGTTGAGGAGGCGGACCACACACGTGGTCGCCTCAAGCCTTTACTTAGAACACGGGTGGTTAAAAACTCCGGAGAGTATATAAATCACTAATTAAACAGCCCCACCGATCAAGAGAGACCCTGAGGGTGAAGAGAAAACGATTTGAATTAATTAACTGAACAGAACTACTTATTGGAGAGACAACGGTGATGTCCTCGGGGTGTCTGCAGAGACGTCCGCTCTCGGCCGTCTGTAGAAGGAGACTGGGGTGAGACAAGGGCTTGCAGCAGGAAACATGGCGCTCTTTAAATAAAATTACTAGATACACATCCATGACCAGACCGTCTGTAATAATTACTTATGTGATAAAATATAGTTTGAATAAAGTTATGTGTTGGTTCCGTCGTCGCCCGCTAGGGAGCGTTCGTGGCTGTGCTTGCACGTACTTTATTACAAATATATAACATATTAATAAAACAAAAGGCACTCACTTACTGAATCGTCATGACACTATTTTAGGGGCGAAAAGGAAAGGTTACAATAATATTAATTATAAATAGGGGTGCGGCACACTGCAGCTAAGCGCCCTCTTGCCGGGCTACCAACACACGCACGCACTCGCTGGCGGGAGGTTTGAATATGAACAGAGGATGGAGGTGTTTGGGCGGTGGCATATCGGATTCGAAAGGGGGCCGCAGGCCCGGATGACGTCAAGTGTATTATCAACAAAAGAAAATATTTTTTTTTAAATAACAATATAGCGATATGAAGGAAAATCTGTATTCTGAAGTTCTTGTATATGTTTGGTATCAATCAATGTAAATTAATCAATCTTTGATTAAAAAAATCCCAAAAATGATTAATAAATAAAAAAAATATTGCCAACCAGCTCTGGGTTTTGCATGAGGGTTCAACTTCTCTGACTTCTGAGATTACAGACAAGATTTTAATTAATAATACTATTGGCTTCATTACTAGATTATCTTTCAACCTATAATTTATTATTTGAATCAGTTCATTGAACTCAAATATTTGTAGCAATTTGTTTAAATGTTCATGAACTTGGATTATTTAACATACAAATGTAGGTAGGCTTACTAGACCTTTAATGCTAGAAGATTGTAATTACATAGGCCTAATTTCACATTTACAACTAAGTCTTGGAGCTGATTTACATTAATATTTGTGCTAGACTTTGTAATTCTTAAAATTTTATTTTCTGCAATGTTCCAAAGAGCATTGCTCTATTTTGGAACAAAACAATTTAATCTGACAGTTAGTTACAACACTATTCTTAATAAAACAATGCACATTAGCCTGTATAATATGAATTAGATCTAACATAAGAACTACAAACTGCACATTTGCACTTAAAATATTCATCAAACAGTTAAGGAAAGAGATTAAACATAACATTTAACTCTTAAATCGTCATACTTAATTTTAGTTATCACACTTATGCTTGTACGTGAACGGGATCAATTATTAGCACTGCAAATGCACATTTAACACTAATAATTATATCATACACAAATGATATCAGTAACATCATACTTCATTTTTGGTGTTACAGTAAGCTTCCGTAAATGTTTCTTTTCCTCAGAACATACATCAGAAAACTTTTCTTGAATTTAAACATTACAATAAATTTTTAAATAATGATTTGTTACATAGCAAACCTTCAAAATATGATTTACTTCCAATTTTTGGATAAACGCCATTGAAGTTTTGCATTGTTTGCCATGGAAAACTATGGAAATAAATAAACAAATAAATAATTAAAAATATAAAGACACAACTGAATCAGCTGTAGTTGAACATACAGAACCAGCGAGGGGAATAAAAATATTATAAAATATAATATGTTCACTAAAGGTATGAAATTAATGGAGGATGCCCTACATTAATAATAATTAGTAACAGAGAACAAAGCAAATTTGTAGAGAAGAGACTTTTAACAGTAGTAGAATAATAAAATCCTGATGAGGCTGTTTCAAAAATTGCAAACATTCCTACATATAAGAAGCCCTTAATTTCAAAGACTTCAGTCAGTATACTAGTATACTGCTCACGATCTGTAAAGGTAAGGTAATTAAATTAATGGGGGAAAAGGTAAAAAGCATTTGGTTTGTGATCTTATAAATGTGGTCATTAGAGGCAAACATTGGATCTCTGTGTTTAAGTGCTCACTTTTCCGTCACCAAAGTGATCTGGGTTTGATTCTCAGCATAGTCATTAATGGATCTTTTGATAGTGGGGAACATAGCAAACATTGCAGTGGTTAGTTGGTTTTCTCAGAGTGCTTACGTTACTTCACCCATACATTCTGTCATTATATCATTAGCATTTTATAGCCCTTCATTTTTTTGTAATGATCTAGAGGTCACCAAGCTGAAAGCTCAATTCATTTCCTTCATTGACAGATATAAGGGTTGAGGATTTGAACCAAGCAAGATAAACATTTTAATGTTGCCTGCTTCGTCTTCTATAGAAAATTAAATCTAATATTTTGAATTGCTCCTGTGCTGCACTACTATTGAGAACGAGTAACCTGCACTTTTTAAGTCATCAAATAAATTGTTATAAACGGTTTCACTGTCTACATATGCCGGAATAGTGTTATCTGTATCACTTTTGGTACAATTTTGCAATTTATCTTTTGCTAGCTCAAAAAACGATGTCATTGTTCACGTTCAAAAGCTGTAGCTATAGTCCGCGCTTTTCTATTACCGGTACCGAAGTTACCCGATCGAGCGACGAACTTCGGAACTGTTCGGGCATGTCGATCTAAGCGGGTGAACCTTAGGCTGTCCCTCGGCTTGACGTTGAGCGAGGGACTTCCTGTCCTGGACATGGCCTCATTCCTCCGCGAAGTGCTTTGTTCTCGTCGCACGAGTCGCTGCCAGCTGGCGGTACAGTCGCTGCGTCCATCAGGCCGCCAGCCGGCGGGCGGCGGGGAGAGCAGGCGACCTTCCGGCATGCACTAATACGGCAGGGAAAAGGTCGCTTAATATTTCGGAGCGAGCGTCAACCTTGGAACTCCGTCGCTGCTCTCTCGCGCGCGGAGTCTGTTGTCGCTTTGTCCGCGACACGCTGCGGCATCGCGTCCACCGCACTGACCGGCTCAGCTCGGAGTCTTGGAGTCTTGGAGTCTTGGAGTCTTGGGGAGGGCGCATGACCGGGGGGCTTGGGGGGTCGTGTGGCAGTTGAATGGGAAATCAGAAATTTTGAAAAAAAAATATATATATATATATATAATTATATATATAACCCCTTAAAAGGATATTTTAACCAGGGGGGTTGCAACGTCTGCATGATTACTGCGAGTGACCGGGTGTGTTTTATTAAATTCAAACATTCATTTACTTACGTAACCTAACTTAATCTACCCTCCCGAAAAAAAGAACTATTATTTATTACACTAACTTAACCTTATCCTTAACCTAACTTATACTTTTACTTCCGTATACTTCGGAACTGTTCGGTTGTAGTTGTGGCTTTCATCTCTGAACTATAGGCTATCCGTTGTGTGATGGAAGTCAACTATTGGTTAACAAAACAATAACGGAAGTCACAAAGACGAGGATGCGCTCGGAGAGAATGTGACGCCAAACCGCGGAGGTTCGTATAAAAGATGACCTGTAATGCTGGACTCACAATAGTGCGACGGGTCGATGCGAAGATGGCGGTGCGACAGAAAAATATCGTGAACAGCCATCAGTGACTGCAGTTTTTCTTTTAATTAATATGTTTGAGAAAGTAATTTGATTTCAATTTAACATCCAATTGTAAAATTCGCTGTGGATAAAAATACAAGAATAATAAAATAATTACTAATGCGCCAGTTTAACCAACTTTCAAAAACAAAAATTCTGACATTCAATTCAGTAATGCCGCGCCCGCGACGCTGTGAAAATATGAAATATTTATAATCGAGAATTATGTCGCATCCGCCATTTTGTTCCCATTGACTTCATAGATGTGTCGAACGTGATTGGTTAGACATCTTCGCGTTGCCGCCGTCGAGTTATTATGATTTTAGCATTAGGTACTGCAACGACCCAATAAATACGGTGACAACTCACAACTGGACGCAATATATTGTAATATGTTAAGATTATCGTTCGTTCAAGACAAAAGCCGATAAAGAAGTACACATGCCGGCCTTATCGACTAAATAATAAATTATTACTCATACTCAATAAGTAACGCTGTTATCAGGGCTATGGTGTCACCAGCAATGACACACGTACCTACGTTGTTGCGTATGTCAAATTTTTAAGACACAAGTCTTTATAAGGTGCGGAAAGTCAGTCATATTTTGTTCCTCACTGCGTTTACGAACAATTTGGAGTATGTGTGTGCGTGTATGTGTGTATGTGTGTGTGTGTGTGTGTGTGTATATATATATATATATATATATATATATATATATATATATATATATATATACATACATATATAAATAAAATTTTCAAGTTAATCTATTGGGTATCTCTTAACGCTGGGGTGGAAATAATTGAGAGACGAGGCTGCTATTGCTGAAAAATGTATCACAGCATACAGAATTAAGATGCAGGGAACCAGTTCTATGAAAAGTACTGAAGTCTGCTGTTGGTGCATTAACTCACTTAGTAAGTTCGAGAACACAATGTTACGTTATTTCCATGTACAGAATTACGAACGTTATATATAGCGTACGTATAGTTACATACATTATATAACTCAGGAATGAGCTGGTATTGAAAATCGTTCATATTAGTTAAATTTACACGTTATGTGCCGTTTTGAGGATACATATGGGTTTCGACAGCAGCAGCTTCACTAAAATTCCCTCTTTGATATTATCCCGTACAGTCCTTCATATTCAAATATACATACATATTATATCATACAGAACAATTTTTTATGTTATCTGGTAGCAACTGAAGTAACACTGGATCAGTTAATTTTTCATTCAAAGGTCGTCGTGATCATCCTTAAACTCCCTCGCCTTCCTGATTTACTCTCGGCAGTAATTCTGGCCGTAGCCATAATTTATTATTGGGTTGGGAGGATAGTATATTTCCCGAATATCCCTTTTCAGCGCATCGAGTTTGAAGAGTGGCTACACAAATAAAGAGTACCACGATTCATCGGAACTTTAGGAATTTAAAAGTTTGTGTCGTGTAACTTGTCTCAAGTTTGATAGTTTCCCAACTGTTACTTACGAAGCATTGCATGATGTTTGTTTACGAACACGGACAATTTCATGAAGTTGTTTACAAACACTGCAACATATTTGGATAGAGAGCAAAACTTACAGTTTAAGGATTTTTACCTGGAATAAATTGAGGAAAAAACAAAAAGTGCTGAATCTATACCTAGTGGATCAAATAAAAAATTGGAAAAACTGTTAGAAAATTTTCTTGAAGAAAAAAAAACTATATCAAACTCAAAATTTAGGGAAAATTGCAAAAGATTTTATGATTGAGAAATTCACGGGCAGAAACTCAAATGCTTACCAGTGCATTAAAGATTTCAACAAAGAATGTGAACGTTTCCTTATCAAAGAAGACATAAATAAAATAGAAATTTTAAAACATTTCTTAGAATACTCCAGTGTAGTTTGGTACAACTGCATGCAAATGAAACTTACAGTGGAATCGGACTGGAACAAATGGGAGAAAAGTTTTGCGAGACATTTGCAAACAAAGGATGGTCACCCATCAGATATGCTGACTTAGAATAAACATCAATGACTTCCCGAATATATTGATTTTCATAGCAGGATATTGCAATTATTGAGTACTGTAGTTCTTCAACACGCTATATTGGAAATATATTTTACAAGCAGCCAATATCTACTCAAATTCACTTTAATAGTAAAGTCATGTAATAATTAAAAAATTGAGCCACATCTAGAGACACTTCTGAGATAAAACAATATTTATCGATTTTATTTTAACTGCAGCCAATATCTATTCAAAATCTACTTTAATAGTAAATTGATGTAATATATCAAGTTTTTTTACATTGTTATGAAATTTCTTTAATACGTCGATAAAGAAGTATCACTTTAAATTATAAATAAACCAAACTAAAAAGTAGAAAATAAATAATAGTTTAAAAATCTAAAAAACACACTTTATATAGAAAACCAAACTAAAAAATAGAAAATAAATTTAATAAATTTGAATTAAGAATAGTGAAAAATTTTTTTAATAAATATTAATTAATAATCGTGTATATAAGAAAAAAGTATTTTTTTTTTAAAAAGGGTGCCTTTAAGATATTATCGAAATGATAATCCTTCTACTCATATATGTCAATAAAATATTTATAACTATTGACACCATGCACCCCACGCTTTTTTTTTAAAAATAAAATACATTTTTTTCTTATATACACTATTATTAATTTATATTTATTAAAAATTTCTACACTATTCTTAATTCAAATTTATTAAAATTTATTTTATATTTTTAGTTTGGTTTTCTATATACAGTGTGTTTTTTAGATTTTTTAAACTATTATTTATTTCTCATAAAAATGTAATCAATTTTTGTTGCAATTTTATACGGCTGTTATTAACTACCGTAATACAATATGAGTTACAGTGTTACAGTATAATGTATTGTTAAACGAGTTTAAATCCATTTGTTAAGTATTTGGTTAAAGGCCTAATATTTTTAACAGTTAGTATAAACTAAAGTTTCCCTTTGACTGACTTATATTTTTGAAAATCAATACCATAGGTTAAAAAAATTTATTTGTCTTTTTTTTTTTTTTGCACCTCAAAAACCTCCCGCCCCTCAAAAACTGGAGCTCTGGGCAAATTCCCGGACGGCCCGTTTGTAAGTGGAGGCATTGTTATATTTACTGAAAATATTTGTGGCAGAACAATAAATACATGGGAGGTCTCAAGTTATAATGTTTGAATCAGCCCTTAAACAAAAGTAATGAAGAAAAGTGAAAAGCAAAATCAACCTGGTGTGTGAAACCGAACCTTCTAGAAAACATGCAATAATATTCTGTTTTCGCCAGCCAACTGCTGTCTTCACTCTTTAATGTTCATATCTTGTCAAATAATTTACTTGAACGTTAAAAATTATAAAATGCCTGAAAACAAGATTGCGAAAAATGTGTAAACTGCTTTAGACTGTAAGCTGTTGTTGATTGTTGATACGCCGGTTTACATTAGCGACGAAAAAATTAAGATATCATTTCAATGTTTTTGATCACTGAATTCAGCCTTGAAACTAAAGGAGACTTTGTTTAAGTCTGCGCCGGGAAAAAGATACATCTTTAATGTCCGAAAACAACAGCAATATTACTATTAAACAAAATGGATTAGTGCTTAGTAATCTTAAAAGTTGCTACGTAGTTAGGATGGATTTATATCATTAAGATAATTGTAAACGTGAAAAATTTTGTGTAAAAGATTATATTTAAAAGTACGCGGTGAAAGTAGGTGTGTGTTTGCTTTGCCGCCGTCAAGGTTGTCTTGATTCGAACAGTCGCGCGGTGCGGAAACTTACTACGCAGTGCGCGCGCATGCAGGTTGAGTGGCCTGGTTAGTGGAACACCAAACACCCCCACACGGAACGGTACGAGACTGCAGTCAGAGTCGCGAGAACAGCTACGGAGAGCGGCGAATGAGCTCCGCCTTCAAGCGACCAGTCCCGACCCCCCAGTCGTCCTTCCTTTGTCTGACGGCTCCGCACTGCGACGCAGAAAAAAAAAAACCGCAAAAACTGTGCCAAGCCGCGCAGGTAAACAAAAAAACCGAGGTACTTTATCACCGTTATCACCACGCGCGATTATTTTTGAGCGCAGCAGATAACCAGGAACGCGGGGCGCTCAAAGATTCAGGGTAACCATGTTGTTTTTTTTTTTTTTTTTTTTTTTTTTTTTTTTTTTTTTTTTAGTACCCAAGACTTTCTTCCGCTCGCATGATGAAAACACACCCGTTCACTTCCGCATCTCTCTTTGAACGGAAAGAAAGTGAACATGTTCAATAATAGTTTATATCCCATGAAAGAGTTGCTTTTAAGATAACTTTACAAAACATATCTAGTTTGATGGGTGAACTACTGTTAAATGTTTGTCTAGTCATTCAGAAAACAAAGTACTTTATTTTATTTACTGGATTAGTTTGTGATTAATGGCACACGAATCTATTAAAAAAAAAAAAATTACACTCATTCATGGAATACTCTCTCTCTCTCTCTCTAAATATATATATATATATATATATATATATATATATATATATAAGCAATAACTTTCAAAATTAATATAATACAACGCGGCGCTTTTTTTAAGTACATATCATGCTAAAAACTATTCAATATGAGATATATATGTTACGCAAACGTTAACATACATACGAACAAAACAAATTCTATTTTGATTACGTTTAAGACCCGAAGTCAATTAAGACTTGATTTGTATATACGTTCGTACTATCGTATTACCAAAACACCTACAAAGTGTTTCACAAAATCGGCACGTTTTTTTTACAAACATTAAATTTCGCCAACTCATTACCGTCTCGTCTCATGATTTAAAACACCACGAATAAAATAATATCAATTATCGAAGACAAACCACTTTCTTTAATACGTCAGAAAAAAAAATAGAAAAAAATAGCTATTGTTTACATACCTAGGTTGTTGTTTTCTTGTGCGTCGTTACACCTTCCGACAACTCTGATGATAGCTCTTCCAGCCATACGTGTGCAATGCATCACTGCAGGTAGATTCGTTTCATTGTTGGTCTGGTTCGTGATGTCAGCTCCAAACTGCGGCGGCTTCATCTTGCGTCTTCAGAACGACTGGCTTACTGGCTGATCAATATACTTTAAAAAATAAAAACACTTCTAAAACGATAGTATATTGTCACTCCAGTACCATTCGCTCCTAACGAATCACGCAAAATCCTTCCGTACAGCCATGCCTTTTTGTTTATATACCATCAGCTGTTTTCCTTCCCTTTCATCTCCCCCCACCCTCCGGCTACCAGCTGTTCTGCGCAGTGAGCTAGTGCGCATGTCGGAGCTAGCGATGACGTCACGGCAGGGAACCAAGATGAAAGAACGCCAACAAAACTTGACGCACAGATGTGAAGTTTTTGTGAATCTTCGGCATTTGGCCACCGTTCAAGAACTTTACCACATATTTTCTTTATACCAAAAAATAAAAGAATAATTTTTAACGGTATATTTAGAGTGGCGTTGATTATAACCTCGTTTCTACACACAACACACGTGACCACTATAGTGATTCTTTTTGGTTTGTGAATGTATGCTGGTATAATCACACGTTATTTTATATAACAAATTATTTTTAGCATAATTTGAAAACATTTGTAATAAATGCATTAGAAGTTTACGAGAGAAAAAGTACGACTGTCGTCAAAATGTATTAAAAATCGAAAATATACTTGCTACAAAAAATTAAAATTAGGCTCAAAAACATGTGTAAATACAGCAAATCAATATTTTAAACACAAAAAATTAATTTTACCCCTGGTGGGACTCGAACCCACAATCCCCGGTTTAGGAGACCGATGCCTTATCCATTAGGCCACAGGGGCGTTGATGCTCAAAGGCTCTATTTAGGAATATTAACTGTCTTTTAAAATTTTTAATTGCAATTAAGATTATTTTCGATACATATAAGTAAATAAAGCAGTCAAAAAGAAACAAAACATTTTATTTTGAAAAAATTATTGAAAGAACATGGTAATTACCTATCATAGCATTGTAGTTATAGTTTTGTGACTATATATTGTATACATTTTGTTCATAATATCCTTTAAGTTGCGCTATATTAATTTTATAGCTTTAAGTGAAGCAATTTGGGTACACTATTGTTTACCTACTACTATAAATGTTAAATGAAAAACAAATAAGCGTATAAATGGATATAGGCCTGTGTGATAGCCTATGCAATAGTTGGATATAGACTAAAGTGCGCTGCTTTAGGGGTTGTCTGTTTACAATGTGTATCTTAGACTTGTAGAGTTCCAATATAAAGCTACCTGTACTTTTTATGGGACGTTCCAATAAAATTATAATAAATGTGTGACGTGCAGTGCCAGACCCATATCAAACTTCGGAAAAAGGTAAAACTGGAGAGTTTTCGTTTGGGTATTTACCTCCCAGTTTAATAGGAGTACGAAATTGTGGAAAGTAGCCATTAAATCTGACCTCTCTAAAGGCCCCATCAAAATTATGTTTTACACACAGTACAGAGAGACAATCACACAGTACAGAGAGACAATAAAATATCTGCAAATAGAAGTCCTACTTAAGAATTAATGCAACTCTTAATTAAAGCTAATTACCGATATAATACGGCCTATAGTTATTTGATGAATCAAAAAATTTTCAATAATAATTAGAAATAATAAATCAAAAATATTTATCACCCCTGTCACCATTTGGCTGCCGCTGCTCACGTGACCAATTTTTTTTTTTTATCCTTTTTCATTTTTCTATGTTTGATCGCAAAAGGGATGAAAATGAGGTCAGTTTTGTTTGATTAAAGAAGTCATATCTTTGAAGCTAATCAAGTGGAATCAGGGGCGCAACAACAGGAGGGGGCAAGGGTATTTTGCCCCCCCCCCCTCCTTTCTGAAACCTTGAAGTGGGGGCAAACGGGGGCAAAGAAAGTGCTGTGTAATCAATTTTTAGATAATAAAACTGCTTAAATAGCACCATTTTCCACCTTTAAATACAAATTTTCCCGGGGGAGGAAACCCGGACCCCCCGCTTCAATAGGGGGGATCGATGATTATTTATAAAAATATATTGCCCCCCTTTTGGAAATTTAGTTGTTGCGCCCCTGAGTGGAATGTAAGTTGTACGGTATAATTTATACCTAAACATGCAATATCTTCCAACTCAATTTCACTACCTGCTGACATTCTAATTCTTAAAGGGCGAATATTTCAACATTCTCCGAAATATCACTACTTAAGTTCATAATTTAGAGATTTTCTTTTGTGTCGATTGTGTCGATTGTCTCTTGTTCGCAGCTTGAACTGTTACTAGGCAATCACAAATGAATAAAGGTTTATAAAAAAAGGGGGGGGGGGGGGTTGTTTCCGGCCAAGGGGTTATGAGTGATGCGGAGACGGACGTTAAGTCATTAAAGATACATTTGTGCACTCGTTTCATAAATTAAAATTTCTAATAATTTAGTTTGATCTCATGTCTGCCCAAAGGAAGGTTTCTTACGAGGAAGAAACAGTTTAGTCCAGTGTTATAAAAAGACCCCCCATTGTAATTCTTAAACCTCCCTCAGTGCCTAGATAGTGAAATTTTATTAGGAATTTGATTTTAATTACATATTATAAAAATAATTTACGTCTTAATTATATAACCGAATATCTAAATAGAATTACCGTACACTATTACAACGGTTATAGTTATGTATTATTATATATATTGTGTAAAAGGCAATTAACATAATGGTGTGATAAAAAACATTGTAGATTTTCCATAGTAGTAGTAGTAGTAGTAGTAGTAGTAGTAGTAGTAGTAGTAGTAGTAGTAGTAGTAGTAGTAGTAGTAGTAGTAGTTTTATTGTCCAAATCGACTACAAAAATGTACAATTATATTGTACATGTAGTATAGGACTCGTCAAGAATATTAAACATTATGAATACACATTTACAATCATACACACATAAACAAAAATGATAGTAAAAAACAAATAATGTACATCATATAATAATAATAATACATTTTTAGCATAGTTTTGCTTCCATAAAATCATTAATAGAATAAAAACTGAATTCCAACAGCAAATTTTTCAGTTTTTTTAAATACACAAAGTTGGTTTTCTGATTTAAAATGTGGTGGAAGTTTATTATAAAAACATATAGCAGAGTATCTCGGACTATTTGCAAAACATTTTGTACGATGTTGTAATATATGAAAATTATTTTTTGTTCTAGTCGAATAATTATGTAAATTGAAATTCTGCAGTTCATTCAATTGTGAATGAGCAAATATAAGTAATTCATAAATGTATAACGATGGTAATGTTAAGACACCTAAGCTTTTGAAAAGTTGTCTGCATGAGGTACGATAATTTACATTCATTATTATTCGTACAAATCTTTACTGTATTTGAAAAATTTTATATGAGTCCGTGGAATTACCCCAAAATATTATTCCATAACGTGAGGTTCAACATAAACAAATTAAATAATTTTTAAAGCATTTAGATTAGTCAGTTTTGAAAATGTTCTCATAGCAAATAATATTGAGCTCAATTTTTAGTTAAATGAGCAATATGAGATTTCCAATTAAGATTCTTGTCAATATATATACCTAGTATTTTGGTTGAATTTGATTGAGATATATTATCACCATTAATCGATACAGTTGGGTCTTGCAAATTGTATAAGTTATTAAGTTTAAAATGCAGGCACGTTGTTTTTGTGTTACTAAGAATTAATTAATTAGCCTTAAACCAATCTATGATGTCCCTAGTTAAAATTTTGATATTTGCAATTAAACTTAAAGGGTTATCTCCATGTATAGATATATTAGTGTCGTCAGCATATAATACAATTTTCCCCACTCTTAACATTTTTAGGCAAATCGTTAACGTATATAAGAAAAAGCAAAGGTCCTAGTACAGAACCCTGAGGAACACCAACATATATGTTTTGCCTATCTGAATGAACATTATATTTTATGTTGGTTAAGGGATCTATATGTTGTACTACGACTACTTGTGAACGTTGAGACAAGTAAGATGTTAACCAATTAAGCGCTGCGCTGTACCTCTTACACCATATGTGCTTAACTTTTTAATTAATATTTTATGGTTAACACTATCAAAAGCCTTACTTAGGTCACAAAATAGCCCAACAGGATGATTCTTTCTATCAAGGTCGATAGTTATATAGCTGATAAATTCATAAAGTGCAGTTATCGTCGATTTACCACGCCTGAATCCATGTTGACTGTCCACGAAAATTTTATTTTTCTCAAAAAACGACATTAATCTATTAAACATCAATAATTCTAATATTTTTGAGAATGAGGACAGAAGAGATATTGGCCTATAATTCTGCGTCACGAGGACCTTTTTTATGCAAGGGAATAACTTTCGAACACTTCCATAAGGTAGGAAAATAACCTTGCATAAATGATTCATTATAAAGATACAACAATGGGTCAACTATATAATCAATACAAGTCTTAATAATAAAATCAGGTACAGCATCTAAACCTGATGAACGTTTACCTTTTGATTGATGAACTACTGACAATAACTCAATTTTAGTTACAGGAAATATGAAAATAGAAGATGTATAGGTTGTGCCAGAAATGGAGGCTGTATTGTACACATTATTATTATTAATCTGATGAACACGGAGTTGGTCATGCACTATTTTATAAAAATATTCACTAAACTCATTTGCAACTTCATATGGATCTTTTATGCATAGGTCTGAATCATGTTTCTTTATCTCTATATTTTGTACATTTTCAGATTCATTTAACTTACTTTTAACAATATTCCAAATAGATTTAGTTTTAGTTTTTGATAATTTAAGCAACCCTTCAAAATAAGATTTCTTGGCAGATTTTAGAACTTGTTTATAAATTTTATGATAATCCTTACAATATTTTACAGAAACTGGGTCAGATAAAATTTTTGACAGTTTATATAACCTTCTATTATTTAAGGACGATACTTTGATACCTTTAGTTAACCACCCTTTATTTTTAGCTTTAAGATAGATCTGATGTGTTCTTAGAGGAAAAGCCTCTTCAAAACATAACATAAATTTATTTAAAAATGACAGACAAATGTCATCAACATTATTTTTGTTATAGATATCTGACCAATCAAGTGATTTCAAAAATTTTTGTCAAAACACCTTGCTTTCTACAGTACTTTTCTTTGTAGGAGGTATATTTTTTAAGTTATAAATATTAATTACTTGACCATAATGATCAGAAAGTCCTGTAAATATAACAGTGGTTTTGTAAGAAATTTTATTAAGATTAGTTAATATATTATCAATTATAGTAGCTGTCTTAGCAGTTTCCCTAGTAGGCTGAGGTACAGTAATAGAAAAATTGTATGTCTTTAATTGATTCAAAAAGTTTCTTGCATTATCACTATCAATATTTATATTTATGTTAAAATCACCACATAATATTATATTTTTAAATTTTAAGGTTACTCTATTTAATAATACATCTAGGGAATTGAAAAATAAAGCAATGTTAGAATTATGTGATCTATAAACAACAATAATTAATAACTAAATTATTACTTTTAACAACAATAGCAGATGACTCAAAGTACTTTTCATAACTCTCAACGTTAAATAATTCTGCATTCACACCATATTTGGCATATATACAAACACCTCCACATTTAGAACCAGCTCTACTAAAACATGAGATTAACCGTAAACCTGGTATTCTAACATATTCATTTTCTCTCAACCAATGTTCTGATAAACACAACACATCACATTGTATAGATTCAAGCAAAACTTGTATCTGTTCGATTTTATTCGAAATAGATTGTATATTTTGATGAATGACAAAAAACGAGGTGTTAGGCTTATTATTACTATGATTGTTGATTGGCATCACAATTTGTGCATCAGTATGATTTGTATGAGAGATTTGATTACGTCTACTAACTGAAAAACAGCTGCCAGAGTACAAATCGTTATTTACACGAAAAAATTCTTTGAAGGAACACTAGACCTAGTTAACCACTTATCTAATAATGTATATACAGGTTTTACAGTTACTAGTAACACAGTACCAATGTTTCCTGCATTGCTCACACCACTTAACACCTTCTTATTATTTAACCATTTATCTAAAAAAAAGTGAGTTTTGATGCACGCACCATAAATTCACAAACAACATCACATATTTTTGTAGCAATTTGAAATTTGCCTTCAATATTTAAATGCAAGCCATGAGTTGTGTACATATTTCTGATCATAGTGTAAGCATCAACACATTTCACATTTGGGAACTTAGCACATAGCATCCATCTTATACTTAGAATTTGTTTCATCAGCCGCCAAATTTACACAAGATGTACTTATGAGATCATGCCTGTAGGGAATATTTACCACAATTACTGATTTATGATTTTTCTCAGATTCTCTTCCAGGCACTGAACAGCTTTCTCTCGTTCATTTCGAGCTACATCAATTGCACCACCAATTAACACTGATATATCATAATTTTTGACACTTCTAGGATCTTCTTGAATGCACCGTAGCACTTCACTTAGAGGCGCACCTGGTTTAGTGAAGCCCACAGCACTGATGTCTGGTTTGATGGTTTTAACCTGCTCAGCAATGCCTTTAGCATGACTATCGCCTACAATCAACAATTTTTTTAATCTGTTGTTTGATAGGCTTTTTATCTGTTGAAAACTCAACAGTCCCTCGGTGATAGCTCTTAGGCCCATCTATCGATTTTTCTTATTGCAATTTAGAACTTTTCCTTTGTTTCTTGATATAAATTTTACTATTGTACTTCCATAAATTGTATTTCCATAAAGGAAGGAAAGTTTTATAAATTGTGTGGTTTACTATTGATTTACTTTTATAATACCAGTGAGAATTATAAAATTCTTATATTTGGCCTACAATTACATTATGATGTTACTGCGAATAATTTGTACTATTATTATCAATTAATTTCTTAGTGATATAGGTTAGACAAATGCTGAATCCTAGGCGCTTCGTTGTCTGCGAAACTAAAATCAGCCCATCGGTTAACTTTACATAGAACATGCGGAGTTATTTGGATGTAAATGTGATAGGTGATACTGTTAATAAACAAATATTGGATCACATAAAGTCAAAAGAAAGTGCTACGGACTTTGGGTTATTACTTTTGTCATTCTCTGACTCTTGCACCCCTCTTCCCACAAAATTACACTCACTCACTCTTGGTCCTCATCATTGATGTAGCAGGTGTATGTTTTCTGGCTATAGTGAGATGAAAATACATGTGCAGCGTAAGGATTTATGGAGATTTGCGTCAAACCAGACTAGGGATCGGAAACTTGAAAAAAAGAATAATACTGACCTTCGTACTAAATAATTATGTTAATCACTTCTTAATTCATATAATAAATTGTTTCAGGCAAATAATAATAAAATAAAGATTTAGTTGTATTCGAAAACGTTTATATTATTTTTTATAACACTGTGTGAGCGAGAGTCTTGTTTTGTAATGTGAAGAACTGAATAGGTACTCGTCCATAGCTCTTCTCCAAGAAGCAACCGTGAATGATTCACAGCGATAAACGTCAAAGTGAACAAACACGTCTTGATAAGAGAGCCAAACAAGGCTTTCGACACACAAGTCGCGTCACGTCAGTGTAGTGACCGACGTTTCGCCGCTCTATTGCAGCAAGCATCTTCAGCATATCGATGCCTTGGGCACATATACAGTGTTCAGAGCTTCAGGAGAAACCACGCGGTTTAAAAAATTGCTAAAAATTTCCGAGTGTGGTCTGTTTACGAAAAGTATTTAATAATTCGTTGAGGGTAGATGTGTGGTTCTGTTTCCGTAATTTGTTTGCAAACTATATTTCTAGAAGAGTAAAAAATGTCTAAATCGCTTGTTTTGAGAATGATTTCTAGACATGAAACAGATTCTTGAAAGCACTCAAGGGAATTTCATTACACCTTTATCTCCATTTCTCGTCATATAATGTTATGGTTGTCGCTCAAATTTAATAGTTGCCCTATGCACGACGAGACGACTGCGCGCCAGTCCACAGCCTTGCGATTAGAGGCGATGCCACGCTAGAAGCACTAGCGAGAGTGGCCCTTATCATCCCGCCTCACTAACACAAATGCATATCTGACTAGGTGGGGCCCCTTAATGGGGAGGGATGGAACTTAGAGACATCTTGAGTTCAATAATAATTATACCTTAATAGTAGGGAGAGCGTGCCGACTCTGGAACATAGGCGAGGGGGGAGCGGGGTAATCCGGGGATTATCCCATTTTTATGGTTTTTTACGCATTTTTTATGGTTTTTTATGTGCAAATCCAGTTTTTTATGCGCTAATCCAGTGGCTAATCCGCTAATCCAGTGGCTAATCCGCTAATCCGCAAATTCGCAAATCCGCAAATCCGCAAATCCGCAAATTCACAAATTCACAAATCCGCAAATCCGCAAATCCGCCATTTTGTATTTCTAGAAATTTCCACCAACTTCGAATCGTGACGTCATTATTCTGTGTCGTCTGCTGGAGGCCGCCATCTTGATTTCTTCTGGCCGCCATCTTGTTTCGTCTGCTGGAGGCCGCCATCTTGATTTTTCCTGGTCGCCATCTTGTTTCGTCTGCTGGAGGCCGCCATCTTGATTTTTCCTGGTCGCCATCTTGTTTCGGCTGCTGGAGGCCGCCATCTTGTGTGACGTCATATAGTTCTGTTGGTCGCCACCAGGTAGCAGCAGGTATTATTTTATTTTAACTAAAATATTTTCAGTGCCGAGGCTGGGATTCGATCCATGGGACGTGAAAACGTCCAGGATGTCGTGGTTACGAGGCGGACGCCTTGACCACTAGACCACGAGACCAATTGGAATATGGTGGAATAAATAATCTATATATGCTATGTACTGACGGCAAGTTTATGATAAAAGGGGGGAGGGTATTTTTGCCTTCCTTAATGCATACCTAAGGCGCCACATTTGAAATTAAAATCATTATACAGCCGCCATCTTTAATTCCAGCACAGACTACCAGATGGCGCCAAATTCAAAAATTAGTTGTCAGAGGCGCCGCCATCTTGATTCTCAAGTTGGCTGGTAGATGTCGCTAGTATCGCGCGGCAAATTCAAAAATTAGTTGTCAGAGGCGCCGCCATCTTGGTTCTCAAGTTGGCTGGTAGATGTCGCTAGTATCGCGCGGCAAATTCAAAAATTAGTTGCCAGAGGCGCCGCCATCTTGATTCTCAAGTTGGCTACCAGAGTGTGCCACCATCGCCATCTTTATTTCATATTTCAGCTGCCAGGGCGCAGCACCATTCGATAGGTCGAATGCTAATCGATATATTTACTTTTATTTTATATTTCAGCTGCCAGGGCACAGCACCATTCGATAGGTCGAATGCTAATCGATATATTTACTTTTATTTCATATTTCAGCTGCCAGGGCGCAGCACCATTCGATAGGTCGAATGCTAATCGATATATTTACTTTTATTTCATATTTCAGCTGCCAGGGTGCAGCACCATTCGATAGGTCGAATGCTAATCGATATATTTAGTTACAAGTGTTGCTACCAGAGGGCGCGATATTTAAATTTAAAAAATATTACAACCTTTAAACAATTCTCCGCCATCTTGGATTCAACAGCCCCACCATCTTGGAAGCACATGATACACCCAAGGACTCGTTCCAATACATGCACAGAGTGCACCGAAAAGATTGTTCCCTTACATGCACAGAGTGCACCATATTGAATGATCATGATATGTGTTCCTTTATATGCATCAGAAGCAGGCATAAGAAATATTTTCTTATAGGCATACTTTAGTGTTAGCTTTCCTGTAATGCATTTAATAATAGTGTAAGCTCATTATTATTATTTAGTGATAGTGAATTTATAACTATGATGTGTAGTCTCATTCTCTTCGTCTCGACGTGGCGGAAGATTCTCTGGAGTGTAAGCTGAAAATAAAAAAAAAACTTGTGTTTGAATTTATAGTGGTATGCTGCTTTCCACATCACCTTAGAGACTATGTCTCAGGAGGTACAGCATTAGATGTGTTAACTCCTTTTTTTTATACATGGCGAGTTTCCCCGAGAGGCCTATTTTCCATGTTTAACAAGGGCGCAAGCATTATGCTTCACCGTCACTCTCTCCGAAGCCGCTGTCCACTCCATCATCTGGCTCCACTTGCTCTTGAGCCTCCATTACAGCTTCAAAGCATGCTATAATACCGTTGTAAAGGTATGTTAGAAACTCGTATTCCTCTGGAAATGCAGCGAACAAATTGATCGCGGAGACCTCTAGATGGTGTACTATCGCATCTATATTCATGCCGATGCAAGCATGAAGCGCATATTCAATGCAATCGCGCATTTCCTCAAAAGCAGCCATGTTCATTATGGAATTGTCAGAGACAGAATGAAGACTATAGTTGACCTGGTCTTGACGGAAAGATGACATGCAACCCCGATGTCGCGCTACACATTCCAATGAGGCGCCCAGCGCGGGCTGACGTCACAGCTTGTTGATCCCAAGCTGCAGAGTGCTGGGTCGTGTTCAGGAAGTAGTCCACACATTATAAATACATTGCAGGAATATAATCTCAACAACAGCCCACACAAACGATTCCATAGAATATGCTTCGATTGAGAACAAGCAATAAGGTAAAATAAAATGTGTATATGTAATCTTAAACTCCCATATCCTTTCTCTTTACCCATGTCCTCACGGTATCGGGAAACCCCTTCCAAGACACCTGGAATCTTTCACCACGCTTTCGATGAATTTTATTTACCAAGTATGTATTAGGGTATTTTGTAATTTGAATTTCTGAAGCATAAAAAACACCTTGTATTTTATTTCCATCCATATCACTCAAGTTATACACACGCGGAAAGCTGGACCTCATAGCTGTTACTTTAAACACTTCGTGAGACCAATTCGGTGTAAACCCCTTTTCAAAAACTTTCTTGTTTCGTGACACGCGTACATGATCCCCCACACGAGCCTTAGGTTTTCTAGGGTCAATTGTCTTTACATATTTGTAAACACTTTGTAGCAAAGAGTCATCCTTTACTTGATTCGGAGCCATGCCAATGGTGCGGTGGAATCTGTTATTGTAGACATGTAGAACTTGTGGTAAAATTTTAAGCCACTTATAATTTCCTTGAGCTGAAAACTCGCAAAAAAGCAGCGATTTTAGAGATCTATTAAACCGCTCTACCACACTTGCTTTAATCTCACTGTGAGTGGAATAATGATTAATATTTTTTCTTTTCATAAGAGCTCTGAAAGTTGAGTTATAAAATTCTGTTCCTGCATCACTTTGAATACTTTTAAAACTTCCTGCTAATTTCAAAATACTTCTCATGGCAGCAGTAACCATCACACCTGTCTTTTGTTTAACTGGAACTGCATAAGCACGTTTGCTGTACACATCTATGGCAGTCAGGATGTACTTGTAACCACTGTTCACTTTACTGTATGGTATCATTTCTACCAAATCAATCTGTAGTAAATCATGGAGTCCATATGTTAAAACCTTTCTGCGAGGAAATATAATACGTTTGCCTCGGTGAAGCTCGTATGCAATCCCACGCTGTGCGTCGCTCATTTTGCAATGTATCCTGATTCTTGTAACTCTTCAAGTATCGAAAGGATTTCGTTATTGTGTCCGGTGTGGCCAGAAGCCTGCGAGGCCATTAACAACCTGAGTCGATCTACTATCTCATTCGGATCATTCCAATAAATGAACTCTCGTTTACGACCTAAATCCAATGTTTTATGTAACAATCCACTTCCTCGTTGCTGCGAACCAATATGTGGAAACAGTTGCTTAATGATATCAAATTTCGCATGTGACGTGCTTTTATAGAGATTTGTTGCAGGATCATTCTTTTTAAAATAAGCATTTGTAAGCTCTAGTAGATTACCATATTGTTTAAGGGCCGATTCCGAGTACGTATGCGGCTCTCTGCGAAATAAAAGTTCAAATAAACCAGGAGCAGGTTGTATTAGTTCATCTTTAACGCGAATCATATTGTTATCGTGAAAAAATACTTCCGTGTCCCCTAAAAACCAGCGGTTATGTCGTTTAGATACACCATAGGTTCCATCACCAGAGCGAAGGTTGTAGCTCTGCAAATAAGACTGCACTCCACCTAAAGAATCATCATATGGAACACCGTGATGTTTTAAAGGAATAGCGTTCGAGTCATCACTGTCGCTTGATTCTAAATATTGTTTCACAGTAGCTTCTTCCGCAGAATCCTGCTTCACAGTATCGATAGACTGTGCGAGCGATGTAGTAGGTCCAAGTTTATCCAAACGTGAATTAACAGACTTGAATATTTCTTCATTAATTGCATCCCTCTCCAAACGAGCTCGTTTGGC